>NW_012110585.1:1876264-1882269 GCF_000951045.1 Mandrillus leucophaeus | reverse complement strand
AAAAATTAGCCGGGCGTGGTGGCAGGCACCTGTAGTCCCAGCTACTCAGGAGGCTGAGGTGGGAGAATGGTGTGAACCTGGGAGGTAGAGCTTGCAGTGAACTAAGATCACATCACTGCACTCCAGCCTGGGTGACAGAGTGAGACACCATCTCAAAAAAAAAAAAGAATGACATTAATAGCATCAATTTATCAAGAACGTACTACAATGCTTCTCAAAGTGCCCCACACAAAGATAGCTTATGAGTTCCCCAGAAATCTCCTTTAGAGCCCACCATCTTCAGTTTGTCCAACTTGAAAGTCTGGGTTCTTCCTACTTATTTCCTATTTTACTTTCCTGAGGACACTTGGCTTCTAGGTTGCCAGGGATATTCAGATATTACTGAATCAGTTTCAGAGACTCTTTTCCTACTATGATTATTTATGATTAAGTATCATGGGTGATATGGTTTGCTGTGTCCCTACCCAAATCTCACATTGTAATAATTGTAATAATCCCCACATGTCAAGGGTTGGGGTCAGGTGGAGCTAACTGAATCATGGGGGGCCGTTTCCCCCATACTGTTCTCATGGTAGTGAATAAGTCTCATGAGATCTGATGGTTTCATAAATGAGAATTCCCCTGCGCATGCTGTCTTACCTGCCACCATGTAAGACGTGACTTTGCTCCTCATTTGCCTTCCACCATGATTGTGACACCTCCCCAGCTATGTGGAACTGTCAGTCACTTAAACCCCTTTCCTTGATAAATTAACCAGTCTCAGGTATGTCTTTATTAGCAGCGTGAAAACAGACTAATACAATGGGAAATGTGATAAATATGTGTTAGTGCCCTGGGAACACACATCTCACTAAAGCTGAACCTGGAAGGATGCTAATACTGAACTGAAGGTTTAGGAAACTCCTGTTTCCATGTCATCATAGAGCTTCAAAACTCCTGACCTGCAGTAGTCATTTTATACAGGTGACTTTTAGAAAAGAATAATTATCTTAAAGAACACTTGTGCTGGGCGTGGTGGCTCACACCTGTAATCCCAGCACTTTGGGAGGCCGAGCTGGGTGGATCACAAGGTCAGGAGCTTGAGACCAGCCTGACCAATATGGTGAAACCCTGTCTCTACTAAAAACATGAAAATTAGCCAGGTATGGTGGCATGTGCCTGTAATCCCAGTTACTCAGGAGGCTGAAGCAGGAGAATCACTTGAACCTGGGAGGTGGAGGTTGCAGTGAGCCAAGATCGCACCATTGCACTCCTGCTTGGGTGAAAGAGTGAGACTACGTTTCAAAACAAACAAACAAACAAACAAAAACACAACAACAACAACAACAAAAAAAAACGTTTGCTTACTAGGCTGAGTTAGAAGAGTTATTATAGGCCATGTGAATATGTAATTACCATGATTTATTTGTCAAGTACTGAACAGAGGTGAATTTCCTACATTTTTATTGAAATTAAGAAGTTAATTAGTATGACTATTAAACAAAACCCAGAGAGCATTATCTATGAAATATTTCCTTATAATTCTAATTCTGATTTCAAAACCTTTTAGGCTTGAAATTTTATTCAATAGTTCCTAAACATTTTTCCTTTCAGTTAATGGATCTCTGCACTTATCTTTATCACTAAAAATATTCTAGGTATATTTAAAAGGTTTACAAAAGTTCTTGCTGGACATACAAAATTAAGTTCATTTTTGTGAAAATCTGCTGAAATGTCCTTTGAAATTAATTGAAAAGTATAATCTGCCTTATGATTATTACTTAGTCTTTATGTGACCCTTCATGTTGCCGAAGTACTATATAATCAGTAGCTCCTCTGAGCTACTCTTACATTATTCATTATAATATGCTTTTGATACAATATGTGATTTACTTATGTTACACTTTCAATATGTTTCAGTGGATGAAGGGAATAAGATGGGCCCTTGTAATATTGTTTATTGGGGTCCCCAGTACTACTCCCAGGTTTGATGAATCACTAGTGGGACTTGCAGGACTCCATACCTAGTCATACAATTGTGATTTATTACAGCAAAGGGATACAAACCAAATCAGCAAAGAGAAAAGACACATGGGATAAAGTCTAGGGGAAACCACGTACAAGCTTTCAAGATTCCAAGATCAGCTGATGATCCAACTAGAACAAAAGACTGAACTTCCCTGAGCAAGAAGGAATTCGGCCAGCAGACAGCCTATGGACTTGAACTGCAGCATTGGCTCTGCCTGGGTCTCCCGCCTGCTGGCCCACCTGTAGGTTTTGGACTTGCCAGCTCTATAATCACATGAGCCAATTCCTTAAAACACACACACACGCGGGCACACACACACACACACACACACACCCCCTAGTGATTCTGCTTCTCTGGAGGACCCTGAAACATACACCATATTGTTTGTACGAACAGTTTAGACACAGTAAGTCACTCTAACCAGTTAATGGTGGGAATGTAACCACCCAATGGGTTCATTTTGCCCACTGCCCAGATAGAGCTAATTTAACAAGACAGGGGAATTGCAATAAAGAAAGAGTTTAATTCATGCAGAGCCAGCTGAATGAGAGATTGCAGTTTTATTATTACTCAAATCAGCCTCCTGGAAAATTCAGAGGATAGGATTTTTCAAGGATTGTTTGGCAGGCAAGGGGATGGGTGCAGCTGCCTGGTTGGGGATACAATCATAGGGGTGTGGAAAAGGGTCCTTTGCACACTAAGTGTGCTGCTGTACGGGGCCCACAGGACCGGTTGGTGGTCACGGTAGAGTCATCGGTTGTCAGAAATGCACAAATCTGAAAGGCCATCTCAAAAGGCCAATCCAGGTTCTACCATTGTGATATGATCTGCAGGAGTAATTGGGGAAGTTGCAAATCTTGTAGCCCCTGGAATAATGGGTGACCATTGCTGTATGTCTGCACCTTAGTAGAATTCAGGCTTCTCCCATCCTCCTAACCTGGTGGTCTTTCATTAGCTTTACAAAGGTGGTTTCGTTTTGGGGAAGGGCTATAATCATTTGAACCGTAAACTAAATTTCTCCCAAAGTTAGTTTGGTCCAAGCCCAGAAATGACTAAGGGCAGTTTGGAGGTTAAAGGCAAGATAGGGGGTTAGATCGGATCTCTTTCACAGTCATAATTTTCTCACCATTATAATTTTTCAATGGCGGTTTCAGGAACACTCCTGAAATCTAAATTCTCAGATGCCCGTCAAGGGCCACCCTTGCAAGCAAGTCTTTCCCAGGACAACAGTATAGGCCTGCTGCATTAACTCCTTTCTCTGTATATTCCTGTCGATGAAGAGCCAAACTCTGGAAAATATTTTAAGAGATTTGTTCTGAGCCAAATATGAGTGACAATGGCCAGTGACCCAGCCTTCAAGAGGTCCTGAGAACATATGCCCAAGGTGGTCGGGGCACAGCTTGGTTTTATAGATTTGAAAGAGGCATGAGGCATCCATCAAATACATGTAAGAAATACACTGGTTTGTGGTTTGTTCCAGAAAGGCAGGACAGCTCAAAGCAGGGATTGGGGGTGGTGGGGCTTTCAGGCTATAGCTGAATTTAAACATTTTCTGGTTGACAATTGGTTGAGTTCATCTAAAGACCTGGGATTGATAGAAAGGGGATGTTCAGCTTAAGATAAAAATTGTGGAGACCAAAGTTCTTCTAAGTCTTATAGTGGCTGCCCTCAGAGACAATACATGACAAATGTTTCCTATTCAGATCTCAGTTATCTCTTTAGGATTGGGAAGATCTGGAAGTAAAAGATCTAGCTATGTTAATAAATTCTTGGCCAGGTACCGTGGCTCACGCCTGTAATCCCAGCACTTTGGGAGGCCAAGCCGGGCAGATCATGAGGTCAGGAGATCGAGCCAACTGACTAACATGGTGAAACCCTAACAAGGTGAAACCCTGTCTCTATTGAAGATACAAAAAAAAAACCCCACAAAAAACTAAAAAAAAAAATAGCCGGGCGTGGTGGCGAGTGCCTGTAGTCCCAGCTACTTGGAAGGCTGAGGCAGGAGAATGGTGTGAACCCGGGAGGTGGAACTTGCAGTAAGCCAAGATGGCACCACTGCACTCCAGCCTGGCAACAGAGCAAGACTCCATCTCAAAATAAAATAGAATAAAAATAAACACATAAATAAATTCTTTACAGATGCAATTTCTGTCCCCCTCCCCCCCACCTCCTTGCAAAGAACAGCTTTGCAGGGACATTTCAAAATATGGCAATGAGGCATGTTTTGGGGTAAAATATTTTGATTTTCTTCCTTGTCTCATAACAGAATCAGGTTGGAAAGTAAGTCATGATATACAGGGTTAAAGAAAACCCCATCCGACGAGAATTTATGATTTGTAGGGCGTGACTCCCCAGACCCCTTAGATAGGAATTTGGGCAAGATAAAAAAATCAGAGTATAGTCCTCAATCCCATCTCATATACTTTATATAAACCATAGAAAGAGGGAAAGAAAAGGAGGGAGGAGATTTTCTTATCTCTTAGATGGATTCTTGTGCATATAGGCCTTGTTTATAAACCAGAGTGAACTTCTTGTGTCCAGAGGGCTGGAGGAGCGTTATTATTATATATAAAACCGTTGCCCATAAACTGAGTTCTGTTCCCACTTTGTATTGGTGCCAAAGGAAGAACCTCCTCGCAGAAAAGGCAATCAGGTTTTATTCACCGGCCAGGGAACAAAGGAGGGAGGCTCTGGCTCTCAATGTCCCTTTTCGCTGAACTGTAGAAGGCCTGGGTTTTTTAAGGACTAAGTGCAGGGTGAGAAAGGAATGTTTGCATGTGCCGGGCAGGACTCCAGACACACAGGCTGGATTCAAACATATGTCTTCATACAACACCTATACACAAATGAGTGGAGATTTTCTTTTGGCGGAATAATTTTAGCACTGAAGGCAACTTGGGGCACCTGTTCCTGTTGCTCTGGTTTGCAGGGTCTTATCTCCCTCTAGTATCTGATCAGGGGTCAAGAAGTTCTGTGCCATGCCGAGACATCTAGTTTCTTTAAGTAACTATGCCTACAAATAAAGGGACTAAAGAAAAGCAGTAACTTTTCCAGTTAATTCTTCAGGGCTGCCCCGGTAACAAAATCACAAACAAGCTAAAGCTATTCCCTATACTGTTTTTCTTGTTACCACTAGTATTTCCAGTCTATCTTTTGCTTTTTTGTGTTTTGGGGTTTTTTTTGAGACAGCGTCCAGTTCTATCACCCAGACTGGGGGGTAGTAGCGCCATCATAACTCACTGTAGCCTCAAACTTTTGGACTCCAGCAATCCTCCCACCTCAGCCTCCCAAGTAGCTGGGATTACAGGTGTGTGCCACCACACCTGGCTAATTGTTTTTACTATTTGTTGAGAGGTCTTGCTGCATTGCCCAAGCTGGTCTTAAACTCATGGCCTCAAGTGATCCTCCTGCCTCAGCCTCCCAAAGTGTTGGGACTACAGGCGTGAGCCACTGTGCCCAGCCTCTACTCCATCTTTTTTTTTTTTTTTGAGATGGAGTCTTGCTCTGCTGCCTAGGCAGGAGTGCAGTGGCACGATCTTGGCTCACTGCAATCTCCATCTCCCGGGTTCAACTGAATCTCCTGCCTCAGCATCCCGAGTAGCTGGGATTACAGGTGCCCACTACCATGCCCAGCTAATTTTTGTATTTTTAGTAGAGATGGGGTTCACCATGTTGATCAGGCTGGTCTTAAACCCCTCACCTCAGGT
Organism: Mandrillus leucophaeus; assembly: GCF_000951045.1. Lineage (NCBI taxonomy): Eukaryota > Metazoa > Chordata > Mammalia > Primates > Cercopithecidae > Mandrillus > Mandrillus leucophaeus. Next base: position 1,876,554 of record NW_012110585.1, on the reverse strand, counting down.
AATCCACCCCCGCTCGGTCTCCCAGAGTGCTGAGATTACAGGCGTGAGCCACTCTGCCTGACTGAATTGTATTTTTCTGTGAATGTGTACATTTTGCCTAAGTTGTCAAATTTGTTGACTTACAGTTGTTCATAATCGCTTCCTAACAGCTTTTTAATATCTATTTAATCTATAGTCATGTCTGTTTTCCAATATTTGCAATTTCGGTCTTCTCTGTCTTTTTCTTACCAGTTGTGCTAAAATCACTTTGGAATGTCTTTTCAAAAAACCTTTGACTTTGTTGATTTTTT
>NW_012110585.1:1874891-1875849 GCF_000951045.1 Mandrillus leucophaeus | reverse complement strand
GCATTGAAAATACTCTCTTTAGAGTGGCGACAGGTTGCATCATTCCATTCACCTTTTTTCCCCATTGTCCTTTGTGTGACCAAAAGCAAGTATTTTCAAATGAGAGCCCCTTAATAAACTAGGGCTATAGGTTGTTAATATGAAAATCTCATTTTTTTAGGGGGCACCTCCTATAGTGTAGAGCTGTGGCCATAATTGTAATTAAGCATGTAACAATTCAAAACATTGCCCAACGGTCTGATGGCTGAGGATCAATTTTTACACACACAGTTATTATACGGTAGGAAGTGACTTAGTACCAAGGATAACTGAGCACCGTGGCAGTGACCTTGGACAATGCCACTTTTGATCTCCTTTCGAGATTAATCTATTAGGAGTACTGTATTAGTTTCCCAGGGCTGCTATAGCAAAGTACCATAAACTAGGTGGCTTAGAAAAACAGAAATGTGGCCGGGCGCGGTGGCTCACACCTGTAATCTCAGCACTTTGGGAGGCCGAGGAGGAGGATCACTTGAGGTCAGGAGATTGTGACCAGCCTGGCCAACATGGCAAAACGCCATCTCTACTAAACATACAAAAATTACCTGGGCGTGGTGGCACACAACTGTAATTCCAGCTACTTGGGAGGCTGAGGCAGGAGAATCGCTTGAACCCACGAGGTGGAGGTTTCAGTGAGCTGAGATCGCATCACTGTACTCCAGCCTTGGCCGCAGAGTGAGACTCTGTCCCCCTCCCCCGCACCCCCCAAAAAAGAAAAACAGAAATGTATTTCATCACAGTTCTGGAGGCTACAAGTTCGAAGTGAAGGCAGCAGCAGAGCCATACTCTCCCTGAATCCTATAAGGGTTGTTCCTTCCTTCTCTTTTTGTCGCTTCTGATAGTTGGCTGTCAATATGTGGAGTCCCCTGGCTAGAACATGCATCACCCGAGTCTTCTGTCTTCATCCATCCATCTTTCT
>NW_012110585.1:1870039-1872816 GCF_000951045.1 Mandrillus leucophaeus | reverse complement strand
GGCTCAATCATAGCTCACTGCAGCCTCGAACTCCTGAGCTCAAGCAATCCTCCTGCCTCAGCCTTCCAAGTGGCTGGGCGCTCAGGCGCACACTAACACGCCCAGCTAATTTTTTTTATTTTTAAATTTTTTTGTAGAGGTAGGGGTCTTGCTCTGTTGCCCAGGCTGTGAATTACTGATATTCATTCATCCAACTGTTGTTTACTGACCATGCCAGGCACAGGCCTGGGTTCTGGTGACACAGAGATGAAAAAGCAAAACAGACATGGTACCTATTCTTTTGGAGTTAATAGTCTAATCAGGTTGGGCACGGTGGCTCTTGCCTGTAATCCCAGCACTTTGGGAGGCTAAGTCAGGTGGATCACCAGAGGTCGGGAGTTCGAGACCAGCCTGGCCAACATGGTAAAACCCTGTCTCTACCAAAAATACAAAAATTAGCCGGGCGTGGTGGCGGGCGCCTGTAATCCCAGCTACTGGGGAGGCTGGGGCGGGAGAATGGCTTGAACCCAGGAGGCGGAGGTTGCAGTGAGCCGAGATCGTGGCACTGCGCTCCTGCCTGGGCAAGATTGAGACTCCGTCTCAAAAAAAAAAAAAAAAGAAACTAATCAGGCATAAAGATAAAATAATCAGGTGATTATAAAAATAATGGACTAAATATGCTGAGATGGGAAATGCAGAAGAAACGAGGAAGGGACAAATAAGCCCACCGTGGGAGCGGGAGTGTGTGCCAGGGACTGGGTTGATTGGGAGTTGAGGTGAAACACCATGCCTCGCCCTTCAAGGGCATTCTGCTCCCATCCATCACACTGTCACACTGTCCTAAAGAACTATGCTTAGAGAAAAACTAATCCCCCATCTTACTTCACCAGGCGATGGCTCACCTAAGGAGCTTTTTGCTTTCTCTCTTTAAAAAACTGAAAGGGGCCAGGCGCGGTGGCTCACGCCTATAATCCCAGCACTTTGGGAGACCGAGGTGGGCGGATCACCTGAGGTCTGGAGTTCAAGACCAGCCTGACCAACATGGAGAAACCCCATCTCTACTAAAAATACAAAATTAGCCGGGAGTGGTAGCACATGCCTGTAACCCCAGCCACTCGGGAAGGCTGAGGCAGGAGAACTGCTTGAACCTGGGAGGCAGACGTTGCGGTGAGCTGAGATCGTGCCGTTGCACTCCAGCCTGGGCAATAAGAGCGAAACTCCGTCTCAAAAACAAAACAAAACAAAACAAAACAAAACAAAACACCTGAAAGGGAGAGGTAGGTCTTTTACCAGACCAAAAAGAACTTGCCCTATCTGCTCAGCTCTCCAGGGGTTAGGATTAATAAACTGGTAACCAGCCACTAGGAAGATGTGCAATACGCTGTTGGGTTTCCGGTTCTGCTAGACCTTGGCGTTCTCTGTGAAGAGTACGGAAGCCCTCCTGCAGGTGCCACTCGATTTTATGATGAATAATGACCCGAATTAGGGAAACATCCTAGTCAGAATTTTGGATTATTCATCCTGCTGACCTCAATGCCTCTGCATCCCAGGACGCCGGTCTCTCCATCTTCCTATGTCTGGGTGATTAAGGTTCTAATTACTTCCCTAGTTCCGCGGAGGCAGGATGTATTCCTTGTTCCTCCTGTGCTTCCGAGAACTGGATTTTTCATCTTGCATCTCAGCCTCTCTTCACGATGGAAGAGTCCGTCAATCCAGGCTGCTGGTGAATGGTTCCCTAGTCAGAAGCCCTTTTCTGACAACTTCCATTCCACAGCTGGGCGCTCGGCTGTGGCTTTTTCCGTCTCTTCCTGACACATAATTCTGGATTCCAGACATGTTTCAGATGTTTAAATCTGGCCCATTTTCTCCTTCCTTTCCTTCCTGTCTTCAACAAATATTTATCAAGCCCCTCTGATCTCACCACTGTGCTTGACTGTGGCCACACAAAGGTTTAAACTAACAGTCAGACTTCCCTTCACAGCTTTCTCTAGAATCACCAAATACTGGTCAGATCCTTGGAAGGATCCATGCAGCTTCTTAGCCTCCTAGGGTGAAATGCATTTAAAATAAGGTCGAATAAGGCCAGGATTTAAAGCTATCACTTCAAAAAGTGACTGCTTCCTGGGTACTGAGCACAGCAGCTGCCGGCTGTCTCCAACCAGCTTGGGTCTCTCTGTTCTGAATTTTGACTAATTCTGCTTTCTCTCAGCTTCGCTCAGCTCTTGTCTCTATGCTATGAGCACAGCCTGACTCAGTGAATGGCTATTCTTTCTGTTCAGCACATCCTGTAATTGTTTCTGGACTCTGTAATAGGCTTTGGTTGTAACCATGAATATTTTTCCAGGGTTTAGTTTGCACAAGGTCCCAGAGGGAAGTACTTTATTCTGTAATTTCTTGGATTTGACCTGTTGGGTCAAAGCTTGAAGAGCTTAATCGAATATGTGGATCCCTGCACCCATACATAAATATAGTTCTTACTGCCTGGACCCCAAAGCTGCTTGACCACCTAGACCCATCCACGTGCTCCCGTCAGAGCAAGGTTTTAGCAGAGAGGGGAGGACACAGTGATCACTCCCCTGAGAGTTGCATGAAATTATGGAAAGGATGTGTTCTGAGCTACTGAGCTATCACTGTGAAATCTGGCTCCACTGGTTACCAGGTGAACTTCAAATTCTACTCTCTTAATTGAGCGAGATATAATCCATTTCAGTAGACTGTTGTAAATATGAAAAAATATAGTAAGCAGGCTGGGTGCGGTGGCTGATGCCTGTAATCCCAGCACTTTGGGAGGCCAAGGC
>NW_012110585.1:1865799-1867724 GCF_000951045.1 Mandrillus leucophaeus | reverse complement strand
GATTTTTAGTAGAGACGGGGTTTCACCATGTTAGCCAGGGTGGTCTGGATCTCCTGACCTTGTGATTAGCCCGCCTTGGCCTCCCAAAGTGCTGGGATTACAGGAGTGAGCCACTGTGCCTGGTCTACAATTAAACTTATAACAAGGACAATTTCAATGCCTGTTAAGAAGGCTCCACCGGGGCCAGGCATGTTGATTCATGCCTGTAATCTCAGCACTTTGGGAGGCCAAAGTAGGAAGATCATTTGAGGTCAGGAGTTCGAGACCAGCCTGGCCAACATGGTAAAACCCCATCTCTACTAAAAATACAAAAATTAGCCGGCTGCGGTGGCACATGCCTGTAGTCCCAGATACTCGGAAGGCTGAGGCAGGAGAATCGCTTGAACCCGGGAGATGGAGGTTGCAGTGAGATGAGATTGCGCCACTGCACTCCAGCCTGGGTGACAGAGCAAGACCCCATTTCTAAAAAAGGAAAGGAAAGGAAGGGAATGGGAGAGGAGGGGAGGGGAGGGACATGTTTTAGAAAATGGTCAGATGCTAATGCATGGGCTTCTAGAATACACTGAGGCTTCTCTCTGGTACCTCTTATGTTTTAGAAATTTAGTTCCTACTCTGCCTCTGTAATGCTCTCAGTTGTCTGCAATGTTTCTTTCTAAATCGCACTTTAGCATTCTCACCCTCTAGGCAGCATCAATAGATTTTTAAGACCAGAAAGCAGAGGGGCAAATGAACTACTAAGTATAGCTACATTCCTGGGTCAATTAAATCCAAATTGACATCCCCAGTGCATCTGTAATGCAGTAACGATGATGGTCTACCTCATAGGGATGTTGTGAGGAATAACAAATTAATGATTGTAAAGCACTCTGAAAATAGAAAAGCCTCAATAAAAGCTTGTAATGATTAACGGTAATCATTTGCAATTGACCTAGAAATTACTGTTAAGTTATAGCACACATCTTGTAACCCATTATTTTCTTATCATTTTGGACTTCCAGCTCCAAGCTCTGTGGAGAGAGATTTTATGCTGCTACACTGCAGCTCCCAAGAGCCTTCTCAAGAGAAATGGGAAAGCAACACTACCCTGTGACTCTTGACTCTCAAATTTTCCTTTTCTTCCCTATAGTTGAGATTGGAGATAATTCTTTTATTTATTTATTTTTGACACAGGGTCTTGCTTCTGTTGCCCAGGCTGGAGTGCAAAGGCTCAATCATAGCTCACTGCAGCCTCGAACTCCTGAGCTCAAGCAATCCTCCTGCCTCAGCCTTCCAAGTGGCTGGGCGCTCAGGCGCACACTAACACGCCCAGCTAATTTTTTTTATTTTTAAATTTTTTTGTAGAGGTAGGGGTCTTGCTCTGTTGCCCAGGCTGTGAATTACTGATATTCATTCATCCAACTGTTGTTTACTGACCATGCCAGGCACAGGCCTGGGTTCTGGTGACACAGAGATGAAAAAGCAAAACAGACATGGTACCTATTCTTTTGGAGTTAATAGTCTAATCAGGTTGGGCACGGTGGCTCTTGCCTGTAATCCCAGCACTTTGGGAGGCTAAGTCAGGTGGATCACCAGAGGTCGGGAGTTCGAGACCAGCCTGGCCAACATGGTAAAACCCTGTCTCTACCAAAAATACAAAAATTAGCCGGGCGTGGTGGCGGGCACCTGTAATCCCAGCTACTGGGGAGGCTGGGGCGGGAGAATGGCTTGAACCCAGGAGGCGGAGGTTGCAGTGAGCCGAGATCGTGGCACTGCGCTCCTGCCTGGGCAAGATTGAGACTCCGTCTCAAAAAAAAAAAAAAAGAAACTAATCAGGCATAAAGATAAAATAATCAGGTGATTATAAAAATAATGGACTAAATATGCTGAGATGGGAAATGCAGAAGAAACGAGGAAGGGACAAATAAGCCCACCGTGGGAGCGGGAGT
>NW_012110585.1:1854665-1863533 GCF_000951045.1 Mandrillus leucophaeus | reverse complement strand
GAGTCTCGCTCAGTCACCAGGCTGGAGTGCAGTGGCATGATCTCGACTCACTGCAACCTCTGCCTCCTGGGTTCAAGCAATTATCCTGCCTAAGCCTACCGTGTAGCTGGGACTACAGGCACCCCACCACCATGCTGGGCTAATTTTTGTATTTTTAGTAGAAACAGAGTTTCACCATGTTGGCCAGGATGGTCTCGATCTCTTGACCTGGTGATCTGCCCACCTCGACCTCCCAAAGTGCTGGGATTACAGACGTGAGCCACCATGCCTGGCCTCACTGCCTAATTGCTAACAGGATTTGAAGAGAATCAGGGTTTTTACTTTTTATTTTTATGTTTTAAAAAGTGACTGCTAAAGGGAAGCTTGTAAGGCCATACTTCAGTACAATTATGAAGCTAGATTCCAGAGCTGCTAACCTGGCAGTCCTGTGACCTCCCCAAGGACAGATTAATTTAAAGTAGGTGAAGAAGAACAACAATTATTATCTTTTGTAGGACCGAGGAGTGCTTGTTAGGAACAAAATGTACAATTGAATGCTAATAATGGTTCTGCAGTCTGAGCATTTCTGAATAGTTTAGGTATAAAAATTGCTTTTGGTTGATGTAACTCTGTTTCTTGTGATATTTGCTCCTCTGGGGAAGTGTAAAAGAAAAATGAAACTCTTTCTTAGGCCCACTGTTCAGGGAAAAATGGCATTGCTCTCACAGAATGAGAAACAAGGTAGGAAAGGGGTATAACACTATCACAATTATTTATATCTGTTTTTCCATTTGTATTAGAGATAGCATTGCTATTAATCAAGGACTTTACAATGGCTAGTTTCAAAATATATATCTTCAGGTGATATAGCAGAGATACGATGAGTTCCTTATGAATTGTCACCAAAAGAAGATACAGCCCTAATTCCTCAATTGTTCTAAACAGAGCCAATATTCTGTGCTTCTTTTATGTACCTAGAGGTTAAGTAGTATGATATTTCTTAGAAATGCAGGTGACAAAATATTGTAATCAAATAACAATAATACTCTGAATTTGTGAAATATCTTTTTTCAAATTTTTTTGAGACGGAATCTCACACTGTCGCCTGGGCTGGAGTGCAGTCTCGAGATCTCAGCTCACTGCAACCTCCACCTCCTGCATTCAAGTGATTCTCCTGCCTCAGCCTCCTGTGTAGCTGGGATTACAGGTGCTTGCCACCACTCCCAGTTAATTTTTTGTATTTTTAGTAGAGACAGGGTTTCACTATGTTGGCCAGGCTTGTCTCAAACTCCTGACCTCGTGATTCACCCACCTCAGCCTCCCAAAGTGCTGAGATTACAGGCATGAACTACTGTACTTGGCCAATATCTTTCTTTTAAATAGTTTAAGAGATTTTCATGTATTTTTCTTTTCCCCCTCAAGAAAACTGGAAGCTGGGCACAGTGGCTCACATCTGTAATCCCAGCACTTTGGGAAGCCAAGTCAGGCAGATCACCTGAGGTCAGGAGTTCGAGACCAGCCTGACCAACTCAGCGAAACCCCGTCTCTACTGAAAAAACAAAAATAAGCCAGGCATGGTGGCAGGCGCCAGTAGTCTCAGCTACTCGGGAGGCTGAGGCAGGAGAATTGCTTGAACCCAGGAGACGAAGGTTGCAGTGAGCCGAGATCGTGCCACTGCACTCCAGCCTGGGTGAAGAGTAAGACTCTGTCTCACCAAAAAAAAAAAAAAAAGAAAAAAAGAAAAAAGTGAAAGAAAACTGGAAACTGGGCACAGTGGCTCACTTCTGTAATCCCAGCACTTTGGGAGGCTGAGGCAGGAGGATCACTTGAGCCTAAGAGTTCGAGACTAGTCTGGGCAACATAGTGAGACCTTGTCTCTACAAAAAGTACAAAAAATATATATATATTTAGCCAGGCATGGTGGCACACGCCTGTAGCCCCAGCTACTCATGGAGCTGAGGTGGGAGGACCATCTAAGCCTGAGGAGGTTGAGGCTGCAGTGAACCGTGACTGCACTCCTGCACTCCAGCCTGGGCAACAGAGTGAGACCTTGTATCACACACACACAAAACAAACTAGAAATATTTTCCCTATATGCCTCTGTATGTTAGGATAAAAATTGTGTGGGCTTTATTGATTCCTGAATTATGGGATTATACACTCTAAGGCACACATGTCCTGCTCCCTTCAGCAACAGCCCTGTTGAATGATTACCCATGGAACTGGAATTTGAAATAGATGGGTTTTAGTAAATTCCCAGCCAATGTGTTGCTTCAGGTGGATTTAGGCAAGTTCTTTAACCTCTCTGCGCTTTCCTTTGTCTCTCTAGGAAATGGGGGTAAACATAGAAAAGCCATTTAATTGCTTGGCTAGCACTGTTACCTGTGCAACGTGGCATCCAGTGACCCAGGAATGCCACGTGAGCCTCCACTGTGGTTGGGAGCGAAGTTGATGGTGAGAGTGCAAAAGCCGCTGGTGGATACCCCCAGTGAGAATCTGCTATTCTTCCCTTCCCTACCTACACAGAGGACGCCCAGCCTTCTCTACCTGCCTCTGGCCTGAGACAGAAGTAGGATCCGGCCTTCTCAGTGGCTTTGGTGGAAACAGCCACCGCAGCAGCCTCTTTGTAAATGCACATGCCCCTTGATTCCTGTGTCCTATGCAGGGGCCCACATGATTCATTGGGATGGTTGCTTTACTTTAACATCTTCCACACACCAAAATTTGTGGCCATTTCTGAGACGGTTGCAAATTCAGAGCCACAGTCAGTCATTCATGAGATTGTGATGGATCTGTTTTTCCACCAAGTGCCTCTTTTCTTCATTCTCATGTCTCATTCTTTATTCCTTTGAAAGTAAGTCTCCAAGAAAATGCTCGTCTCAAACGGAAATCGATGAGCAGACCTAATAAGTTCACAATTTTACACCCAAAGTGTTACTCAACTGTGTACGTTTTTGAAAGCCAGGGCTTTATATTTGCATATGGTGAAAAAAAAAAAACAATCAGATACACCGAATAAAATCTCCCCTATTTCGGCAGGGCATGGTGGCTCATGTCTGTAATCCCAGTACTTTGGGAGGCTGAGGCAGGCGGATCATGAGGTCAGGAGATCAAGACCATCCTGGCTAACACGGTGAAACCCTGTCTTTACTAAAAATACAAAAAAATTAGCCGGGCATGGTGGTGGGCTCCTGTAGTCCCAGCTACTCAGGAGCCTGAGGGAGAAGAATGGTGTGAACCCGGGAGGCGGAACTCGCAGTGAGCCGAGATAGCGCCATTGCACTCCAGCCTTGGCAACAGAGCAAGACTCCATCTCAAAAAAAAAGAATAAAGAAAAAAGAAAGAAAAGAAAATCTCCCCTATTACAACTCCTTTTACCTTTTAGAATAACAAAACAGTTAAAAGATTTTAAGATAAAACAAAATTTCCAGTGCTGCCAAGAATGAATACCACCAACTCACATCTGAAATACTGTGAGTTTTCTTCTCTAGGAATATTCGTTTTTCTGTTCACACTCACATTTTAGGCTCTGACTTTCACGGCATGACAGGTCTAATCATTACCACTAAACTGTATTCCTAAACCAATTCAGCAAATTGAAGGGACTCACCCAAGGTGGATTTGCTGATGAACGGCCTAGTTTTATCTCTCTGAGAATCCGAAGTTAGCGTACTTGCCTTTGGGTTTCTGCCAGCCTTTTTATCTGAAAAATTCAAACAGAGATCTCCTCAGTTGACAGTGTATACATTAGGGAGGCTTCTAAACATCATCTAAAAAGACAAAGCTGCCAAGAGATAGTAAACAGCATTCAATAAATAGAACCTGCTTGGGTGAATGCCTTCTGGTGTTGTATGTTTTGAGGCAGTACTTGGAAGTTTTCCTAGTTGTTTAATAATTGATGAGTTATCTGAACATATTGAGGCACAAACACACGATTTAAAGTGGAAAATTTTCTATTGTCCTTATTCACCCGTCATTAGCCTTGAGTCATAGTACTCTAATGGTGTCCTTCAAAAGTAATCCTAGAGCCTAGGAAGGTATTAAGAGATGGTGTTAGGTGGGGGGCAGTGGCTCACACCTGTAATCCCAGCACTTTGGGGTGCTGAGGTGGATGGATCACCTGAGGTCGGGACTTTGGGACCAGCCTGGCCAATATGGTGAAACCCCGTCTCTGGTAAATATACAAAAAATTAGCTGGGCGTGGTGGCGGGTACCTGTAATCGCTGCTACCTGGGAGACTGAGACAGGAGAATCATGGAGGTTGCAGTGAGCCGAGATGGTGCCACTGCACTCCAGCTTGGGCACAACAGAGCGAGATTCTGTCTTTAAAACAACAAAAAAAATAGTTATAGTATCTTGATGGATTCCACACAGTCTTCAAGGAACTCCCTAGGGTTAATAATATCAGATATTTTAAAATTACTCAACTTAAAAAAGAGTGAGTGGGAATATTTCTAGAAAAACAATTACTTATAAAGTCTCTTATGGGACAGAGAAGCAAGAGGATGAATGACTCGTCTTTTATTTTCTTACCATATATGGGGCTTTTCCTAGTGTTGTTCTGGAATGTTCAGCCCAGATTTCTCCCTATTCTGGGATGGGGCTGGCCATGGCTGGGAAAACAACAGATCTTCCCTTTGTTCCCCGAGGCAGGGCTTTAGCTGCATGAATTGACAAACTTCAGGGGTACCCATTAAACTTCCAAGGGGAAAGCCTCATGCAGAGCTACGAGGAGAAAATCAGGAGAGGCAGGTTTGAATTAATCAAAAAAGTAATTAGAGTAGGGTTCAAGTTGGCTGGTGAGGTACATAGCATAAAGCAATGTAGAAAATATGTAAGAAGACGAAGAATGGTGGGTGAAGTAGAAGAGAAATGAAGGGAAGGGTTAAGTTAAAACCAGAAGTAAAGTTGGTATGAAAACACAGCTACAAAACCCAGGACATCCGAAGACAGCAGAGTGATCAGTTACACTGAAGATCAGAACAAGTGGGACATGTGGCTATCCCCCGTATTCTGACCAGAAAGAAATTCCTCTTCCTTTTTTTTTGAGCTGGAGTCTCGCTCTGTTGCCAGGCTGGAGTGCAGTGGTGTGATCTCGGCTCACTGCAACCTCCGCCTCCTGGGTTCCAGTGATTCTCCTGCCTCAGCCTCCCGTGTAGCTGGGACTACAGGCATGCACCACCACGCCCAGCTAATTTTTATATTTTTAGTAGAGACGGGGTTTCACCATGTTAATCTTGATTTCTTGACCTCATGATTCGGCTGCCTCAGCCTCCCAAAGAGCTTGGATTACAGGTGTGAGCTGCCGCGCCCGGCCGCTTCTTCCATTTTTTTTAATCTGGACCATCTACAAGAGCATACCTACATCTGAGGCAGTGATCCGATTTTCTGTGGTTATTCCAGATGATTCTTTCAGCTTACGCAGAAGAGAGATCACATCTCTAGAGTCAAATAGGTATGAAGAAGGTTTCTTTCTGAGACTCATGACAATCTAGCTTCTTGTTCTTCTCTCCTGCTTGTCTCTTTAACTCCCTACATAGGAAGGAAGACCAGGAAAAGGAAATACATACTCATTTTTTCTTACTGTAGGTTAAGTGCTGGGTTGGATTTTCCTCTGTTATTTCACTTAGTACTCATAAACTTATGAGGGAGGTGCTATTTTTCCCATTTTATAGACGAGGAATGAGTCCCAAAGAAGTTGATGTATTTCCCCAGTGCTGATACGTGGCAGAGGCAGGGTTTGGACTGGCAACTGACTTAGACAGTAAATCAAAATAGCTATAATTTCTGTTTAAATGAATCAATCAGCAAGATCTTTCTAAGTGTCCGTCATGTGCCCAGCCCTGGAGATGTTCCATAACTCCCCCAAGCTCCCCTATTTCCTAACTCTCAGCATGGAGAAAAAGGGTATGGAAAAATATCTGTGGATAAAAGCAGAGTAAAAAGGACTTGATTTTTTTTTTAATATTCCAGTGATGTTTCATTTTTCTATCTTATTTTTTTTCCCTGATCATTCTCCCTTAAGCAATATATATTGGTTAGGATATTAAAAATAAGCAGAAAGCCATTTTATTTTCCCAGCTGCCCTCTATCTAAGCAAGGCATAGCTAGGTAGAGGTAGTAATTTCAATCCATTTTGGGAAAAAAGACCGCCCGCCTTGGCATGTTTTTATCCACAGTACTATCAGGCTGTAGATGAATCCAGGACAAAGCATCTTCATTGCCTTATATGCAAGGGAAACAGAGTCAAAGTCATCTTAACTTTGTAATGAATAGCATTTTGTCAGAGTGAATATTTGGCTCGTGGGAGGTTAAAGGAGAAAGAGGACTAAAATGCTTTAATAGTCAGAGACTAGCACAGTGAAATGAATGTATTGCTTTTAGGAGGGTCCCCAATGGACTGCACATGATGAAACTTGCTATCCGATGAGGCTGCCTGGGTGAGGAGACAGGCTGGCAGGCGGGAGCAGCATACTGAATACAGGGCTGTCAGGGAACCTAAGGTGACCCTCACACCTGCAGCAGAGGTGGCAGGTTTCTCCCCTGGTGAACAGATACGTAGAATAAATGTGCCAAAGTTCCTGGGGGGTGAAGAAGGGTCACAGGCCTCTCAGTAGTGCTGCTTGAGACCATCTGTTTTCAGATACGAAAACAGACCATGCAGATATGAGACAGACAGGACATGAATGGGAAAGCAACAGCCTGGCTGTACTTGGATGAACTCGAAAATGAATCACACCAGTTTGCTTCCTGAAGGGAGTGTTTTTTAACAGACCCAGAGGACCAGGTGAGATATCTGGATGCTAAATAACAAAGTAAATTAATTTGGCACATCTGACCTCCACTCACAAGGCTACTCATTGGATGGAAGAAAATTGACAGAGAGAGAGGAAGACAAACGACTCTTTGGAAGAGGTGTGGAAGAGGCTTTTTTTGTTTTTTTTCCAGAAGAAAATAATTGTTTTGGGAGGGGCTTTTAGTTTTGCCAATGAATAAAAGGGTAAAACATTCCCACAGCCTCTAAGATGGAGAGGAACCCAAGAGAAGCACATATAGGAGAGAAATAGAAACATCTATGTAGACAGAACACCAATGAATATCAGCCGAGGGGGAGACTGTCCTCTCATCCCTAAGAGGCATATCTTGAACCTTCCATTTCATTATTCAACCTATTCATGTATCAGTAATATTAAATCATTTCATTAGCTTATCTCATGTTCCACTGCAGTGGATGCTGCCCAGCAATAGAGACAATCACTGGAGGAAGTAGAAATGGTGCAACCACTTTGGAAAACAGTTTGGCATTTTCTCCTAATATTGAACCTTGATATACCCTAATACCTAGCAATTCCACTCCTAGGTATAGACCTAAGATAAATTCTTGCCCATATACTTAGGGTATAGGTATGAGAATGTTCATAATACCAAAACCTGGATACAAATGCCTGTCACTGAGAATGGTAAATAAATGGTGAGTTCACCTAATGCAATATTATATAGTAGACAAATGAACCACAGCGATTTTGCCATGGCATGGATAAATTTCTGCAGAATAATATTAAGTGAAAAAAACACACATCAAAATAAAATATCTTTTATTTTTATTTATTTTTATTTTTGAGACAGGATCTTACTCTTTTACCCAGATTGGAGTGCAGTGGCACAGTCTCGGCTCACTGCAGCCTTGACATGTGGGGCTCAAGTAATCCTCCCACCTAAGCCCCTGAGTAGCTGGGACTACAGCCGTGCACCACTACGCCTGCCTACTCTTCGTATTTTTTTGTAGAGATAGGGTTTTGCCATGTTGCCCAGGCTGGTCTAGAACTCCTGAGCTCAAGCAACGCGCCCACCTCAGCCTCCCAAGGTGTTGGTATTACAGACGTGAGCCACTGCACCCGGCTAAATATACATTTTTATAAAGTTAAAAACAAGAAAGAATATATACTTTTAAAGGACTACATACATATAGAAAGAACATCTATATTCCTACACACACTTATATATAAAAGCGTGGGAATAATGACCAGAGATGTCAGGATGACGGAGGAAGATGCTAAGGAAACCACGTGGTTGGAGGTAGGTTGTCAAGGTGGTGGCTTTTGTTTTAGGTGTGGGTTTGCAGGTGATTAATATAAATGACCAAATAATAAATGAAAAGAAGTGATCCATGCATGGGCCATTGATGAGAGGGTATCTGAGGATTATTACAATGAGTCTAGTTCTGGGCACTTGAGATCTAAAGTGGGGGAAAAAAGAAAAAAAGAATTATGCTGGCTTAGAACACTTCATTTAATACTAGATGTTTAACAGGATTTCATGGCCATGATGATAGGATAAAAATTTGAATCCTGTAGTCTCAGCTACTTGGGAGGCTGAGACAGGAAAATTGCTTGATCCTGGGAGGTAGAGGTTGCACTGAGCCGAGATCATGCCATTGCACTCCAGCCTGCATGATAAAACGAGACTCTGTCTCAAAAAAAAAAAAAAAAGAAGAATCTACATAGGCTTCTTGGTAGTAATGTCACTCATAATTAGTACTCCAAGCAGAGTGGTTCTTACCTGCTGGTCCGTGTTCACAGGTCTTGAATCAAGCACTGACATAATTTGGATGAAGAAACTATTTTTTTCTTCATATTCTAATTTTTTTCAACATTTTATAACGAATATACCAAATACATAGCAAAGGTGAAGGAATTTTACAACAAACATCCATATACCTACCACATAGATTCTATCATCAACATTTTACCGTACTTATTTTATCACAGATCCAGCCATCCTTCTATTCATCCATCAATTGATCTTAGTTTTTTGGTTGCATTTCAAAAGTAAATTGCAAATATCAGTACATTTCTCCCTAAGTACTTCAGCATTCATATCTTTAACAAA
>NW_012110585.1:1850988-1852060 GCF_000951045.1 Mandrillus leucophaeus | reverse complement strand
ATTCCCAGATGCAGGACAGGAAAGACAAATGAGACTGTGAAATAGTTGTGAGGAGATTTAATTTAAAGTCCATCCCATGTGCTGAGACTGAGGAATGAGTGTGCAGGCAAAGTGAGGAGAAGAGGAGCACAGCCCTGAATGTGCATTCTTCTCCGTCCTGCTAGGAACAACTTCTGAAAATAAAGTTCCACTCTTTCTCTTTCTCTCTCTCTCTCTTTTTTTTTTTTTTAGAGACAGTGTCTCACTCTATCATCCAGGCTGGAGTGCAGCAGCACAACCATGACTCACTGCAGTCTTTGTCTCCCAGGCTCAAGTGATCCTCCTGCCTCAGCTTCCTGAGTACCTGGGACTACCACACACCCAGCTAATTTTGTTTATTTTTTTTGTAGAGACAAGGTCTCACTATGTTGCCCAGGTTGGTCTTGAACTCCTGGGCTAAATGATCCACCTGTCTTGGTCTCCCAAAGTGCTGGGATTACAGGCATGAGCCACCATGCCTGGCAGTTGTTCCTTTTTTCTCAGAATGTCTTTTGCCCTCCAAAACCTGGCAAATATTAACTTTATTTCAAGACCACTTTTATTTTGTTTTTATTTTCTAGTTTTATAGATGTACTGAGTACAAGTACAGTTTTGTTACATGGATGTATGGTGCAGTGGTGAAGTCTGGGCTTTTTGCGTAACCATGACCCAAATGTACATTGCACCCATTAGATAATTTCTCATCCATCACCTCCCTCCCACATTCCCCTCCTTCCAAGTCTATAATGTCTATTATTTCGCTCTTTATGCCAAGACCACTTTAAAAGTCACCTCCATGGCTGGGCATGGTGGCTCACACCTGTAATCCAAGCACTTTGGGAGGCTGAGGGAAGTGGATCATGAGGTCAGGAGTTTGAGACCAGCCTGACCAACATGGTGAAACCCTGTCTGTACTAGAAATAAAAAAATTAGCCTGCCGTGGTGGTGCATGCCTGTAATCCCAGCTATGCAGGAGGCTGAGGCAGAATTGCTTGAACCCAGGAGGCGGAGGTTGCAGTGAGCCGAGATCACGCCACTGCACTCCAGCCTGGGT
>NW_012110585.1:1845935-1848198 GCF_000951045.1 Mandrillus leucophaeus | reverse complement strand
GATTTGAAACTGGAAGCAGTAAAAAGAATCTGGTTTTAAAAATGCTCTCCAATAAATGAGCTATGGCATCTGAGAAGCAATGTGTCCAGGGGAGAGAGAGCTATTCCCTCAGCAGAGGAACGCAATCAATCCTGAACGTGGCCTGCGAGAAACCCAAGTCTGAGCTGGGCCGCACAAAGGCAAATGCACCTTTGAAACTGCGGAGAGGCAAAAACAAATCCCCAATTTTGAATAGCCTGTTTACATGGACTCTACAATGGAAGCACTTGCAGCCAGTCAGGAACGCTGCTGCTCAGCTTTCATTCTTAGCTGAACCAGACGTGATCTTCAGCTAGAAGAAGTCTGAACACAAAGCCTGAGCTCTCACAAGCTAACAGGATAAGGCATTTTTTTTTTCTTGTTCTGTCACCCAGGCTGGAGTGCACTGGCACCATCTCAGCTCATTGCCATCTCGGCTCACTGCAACCTCCACCTCCCAGGTTCAATCGGTTCTCCTGCTTCAGCCTCCCACGTAGCAGGGATTACAGGTGTGTGCCACCACACCTGGCTAATTTTTGTATTTTTTATAGAGATGGGTTTTTGCCATGTTGGCCAGGCTGGTCTCGAACTCCTGGCCTCACGTGATCTGCCCACTTTGGTCTCCCAAGGTGCTGAGATTACAGGCATGAGCCACTGTGCCTGGCCAACACATTTTTTACCCCGGCATGACAGCATGATTACCTGACAAAGGGGTCAAGATGATTATAGCTGCCACTTTCCAACATCATCCCCCTTCTTCTGGGGACTTCCAGATGGTTGGAGGGTTTTCTGTTCTACTCTCTTTAAATTCCAATTCAGAAGACACTGTAGATTGAGTTACTACCATTCCAGGTCAGCCCATTTCGTAGGTCTCCCCTTCCCACCAAATAATTACTCCCCTGAATTGGTCCTGCCTAAAAGCAATCCAAGAAAACAAATTCTTGGTGTTATGGGCTGTCATCAGAGAGCTCCAGTTAAATCCACAGATGTAACTTGAGTGGGAATAGAACATTAATATATTTAGTTTGTAAGATTAACTATAATTTATTTAGAAGAATGTAGTGTTTTCAAGCAGGAGTTGGTAAGCAATGACTGCTGGCAGGTCAAATCTGGCCCACAGGCTGTTTTTTATGAATAAAGTTTTATTGGAACACAGCCATGCCCATTCATTATTGTATTATCTGTAGCTGCTTTCATGCTCAACAATAATAATGTTGAGTGACTGCAACAGAGATGCAAAGCCTAAAATATTTGCTTAATGTCCCTTTACAAGAAAAAATTGTCAATCTCTAGCTTAAAGAAGTGGCTTTCAGACAAGGAACATTTTGAGGGAATGGAGAAGATGGAGCATTTGTTTTTAGACAGTGCTCCCCCAATCCCTACAGGTCCTATGGAGTCCACCATGGATGTACAATTCCTTCCACACTCACACTTCATCAACCAAAGAAACTCTGCTCTAATTTCTTTTGCACTTTGGGTTTCTATGTAAGAGTGCACTTGAACAAAGGGTTCTACAGCTTCTGCAATTTTTTTTTTAAACTATCAAAAGCAGTGATTCTCAATCCTGGCTACACAATAGAATTTTCTGGGAGCTTTTAAAAAATATCCACACTCTGCCCCCAGTTCTAAAGATACTGATTCATTTGGCCTGGAGTGGAGCCTGGGCATTGAAATAAAAACAAAACAAACAAAACAAAAACAGGTGATTTTATTGTACATCCAGCTTGATAAACCTCTGGTCTAGAGAGGAAAGAGGCCTAGGCAAGGTGACCCACAGAAGCCTTGGAACATTAAGGGATCTGTTGAAAGTGCTGAAAAACTCTCCAGACTGACATGAGGGAACCCCAAGGGCAAAGAGAGGCACAAAATATATGAGATGAATCAGTACTTTCATAGGTCAAAGTCTCTTAAAGTTGATATATAGCTAAGTGTTGTATTTTCGTTGACGATGCAAGTCAGTTTAATATATTCCCTCCAGGCCACTTAAACCAGGATGACTACAGTTCAAAGGAACAATTTAGAAGCATATTTAGTGTTGGCCTTGATTTAAAAGAAAAAACCTAACCAGAATTATTAAATATATGGTGCTACTACACGTTCATTCTGGTAGTTAGTCGTATCCTCAGGGCTTTGTAGGAGGTCATTGCAGATACAGGAGTGGATGATAAAATGGCAGTGAGGAAGAAAAATAGGACAAAAGGTACCTCCTTTGTTTCCACTGGTGGAAACTTACTCTGTACTCTCA
>NW_012110585.1:1841023-1843510 GCF_000951045.1 Mandrillus leucophaeus | reverse complement strand
GGAGACAAATAATTAGAGGAAAGTGAGCTGAGCTACTTTCCAAGCATGAACAAGGCAGTGTGGAGGCAGAGAAGGATGTGTTTACCTCCTACTTTGTTTTAGGCAAACTAACAACAGTGAATCCTTGAGTAGGGGAGGTAGTGAGGGGGACTAATTTTAGAGAGTTTAGGTCTAGAATCATGGTGGAGAGAATATAGATACTGCCAGCTGATTAAGGGGAACCTACTCTCTTTTCTTGCACTATGGCAGTCCTGGAGACTGCCATTTAGAAATGGCCACATTTCTAAAAGAAAAAAATGACCACTCCTTCAGCTCACTAGTTTGATCCAAAATTGACAACCTCTATTTTGAGGGACCGTAAGATAGAAAAAGCTTTTTTTCCTGTAAGCGAGTCTGATTCTACACAACCCAGTTGGCAACTGCAAGGCTTCTACATCACTTTGTCAGGGAGAGGCTAGTAATTTTAGGGTGGCAACTGATCCATTTACACAATGAGAGAATTTCCCTCATGCACAAAGTGTTCCATAGCAATTTGTGGTCTCACAGAATGCCATTTATAGTTCCTACCGTGACAGGAAAATTAGGGGGCAGAGCGATGATTACTCTGACTGCAAAGCTGAAGGATGCGTGGCGGTCATCTGGTCGACTTTCCCTTTCACACCAGCAAGGGACGGGCTGCTGGGTTTTCTACATTTGAAGGAGCAAAGCAAAAAGTCCAGTCAGTTCCCTGGTAAGATATTATCTCTCAGCTTGAACGTCTCTTCATCAGCTGCTAACTATAGCCTAGGGTCTGAAGTCATTACCCAGATTAATACTTCATCTGCATTAATAAATATCTTACGTGCTTCTTCAGGGAGATAACCTGGGCTTGGAAAGCTAGGTCTCAATGAAAATGAGGTCTCCAAAGGAGCCCTGATCATATTGCATAAAGCTCCTCATTGTCATTTCCAAACAGTTGATTTAAATGTTGTACTTTATTCTTGCTAAATACTTGGATGGTTCCCAATTTGCACTTTGCAAGGAAGAAATAAACACGCTCTTCCTGTCTGGATTGTGTGGAGAGGTATTCATAGCAGGATCTCTGTTGTGCTCAGCTAATTATACAGTGATGGATGTAAATTGCACCATAGGCTTTCAGGCTCACAGATTCACGATTCATTTCTTCAACCTAAAGGAGAAAGGCTGAGAAAAATATTAAGAGACTCCAACCGTATCTTTATCTATGAAAATAGAGTCCAAATGGGTGACATAACCCGTCAGAAGAGCAGAAAATGTTTCAGAGAAGAGGATACCAGTGGTGGCTCCTGCTCAGACCCTGCCCTGGTTTTATATAATAGCAGAGGGTTATGAAGAAAATGTTCTGTGAGTCTCACTTAACATGCAAAGAAAAATGGATACTCTTGCTTGCAGAGGTAGCAATGTCCCTAGTCTCTGAATGTTTTGTTCAGAGACGACTAAATGACAGTAATAGTAATACCTTACCTTTGAAAGCGATGTTGAAGTTATATGCCTTTCTTACATACTACCTCCTCAAACTGTCCAATAACAAGGTTATTGAATAGGTCATGTTATTGTTACCGAAACACCAGGGGTTTCGTCTAGGCCCTGCTGCTAGCTGCGCAGAAAGCCAATCACTGAGATGACAAGTATTGCCAAGGAAGAAGGCTTTAATTGGGTGCTGCCAAAGAGATGGGAGCTGTCCCTCCCTGACCAACTAAAACTAGGGGTGTCTATAGCAGGGAAGAAATGTTAACGATGATTGAGGAAACAAGAACTCAGGAGGGGCAAGTAAGCAATCATGATGAATGAGACATCTGCCATCTCATTGTCTGGATGTGGTGATCTGGTGAGTTTCATTTCTTTTTGATACTTTTGATACTTTTTTTTGTTCTTTTTGAGAGGCCTGAAAGTTGTTTCTGAGTAAGGCACTCAGATAAATAGAAGTTTCAAGCTTTAAGATTAGAACGGTCAATTTTTATGTTTATCAAAAAAAAAAAAAAACCCACCAAAAACCTATCTATGGTACTATTGGGTCAGTTTCTTTATTAACCCCGACATGAAATTAAAAATACAAGAAAGGCTAATGATTCAGCCAAGCCTCCCTACCAATTAATTGTAAAGCAGACAGATCCCAATATCACTTTTGCCATTAGTCTCATACTGATGTTGCCATAGCCAGGTAGGTGTCTTAGCATTCTATTAGTATGATTTGTAATTTGGTTTGCAGGCTCATTTTAAGTAGGAAGATTTTTATTTATGATTTTCTCTCTTCCTTTCTCTCTGTTGCATCTTTGATGCTGAGAAAGTAAAAATTAGTTCAGACAAGAAAAGTAAAATACCTGCCTGGCTACTCATCACGCTGGGATAGCTGAAACAGATAAGGCCTGCTGCCATGTTAACAGCAACATATATTCTTCCCAAGGACGCTCTGCCACTGTAGTCTCATAAAAACCCCCTTTTTTGAAGGAGTCTTTCTTTTTTTTTTTT
>NW_012110585.1:1838277-1840773 GCF_000951045.1 Mandrillus leucophaeus | reverse complement strand
CCACCTATGAGTGAGAACATGCGGTGTTTGGTTTTCTGTTCTACTTATTCACTGAGAAACCTTGTTTTCTAAAATCACAGATTGTCTGAAATCTTGCAGTTGGAAATTGTATCAGTAAGAATGAAGCATTTCATTTTTGCCTGGAAGATCTAAGTCACTTTGCAACAGAGAAGCAGCTTCAATTACCAACCCAGATGGAGAGCTGTAGGTAACGGTTTCTGAACACAGAATTTCACATTCACTTAACTTCACAGTTTCCAAAGAAATAAAGACCCCAAGTCCACTTCACAATCCTGACCTGATATCTTTTTTATACACAGCCCTACTTAGTGTTGAGGCTATTGAAACATTGCCTCCTTCCACAATGAGGTACCATGTCACACCTCTTAGGATGGTTATAATGAAAACCACAGATAGCCAGGCACGGTGGCTCACGCCTGTAATCCCAGCAATTTGGGAGGCGGAAGCGGGCAAATCACTTGAGGCCAAGAGTTTGAGACCAGCCTGGCCAACGTGGCAAAACGCCATCTCTACAAAAAATACAAAAATTAGCCAGGCATGTTGGTGCATGCTTGTAATCCCAGCTACTTGGGAGACTGAGACATGAGAATTGCTTGAACCCAGAAGGCAGAGGTTGCAGTGAGCTGAGATCATGCCACTGCTCTCTAGCCTGGGGGACAGAGTGAGACTTTGTCTCAAACAAAGAAACAAAGATGATAACAAATATTGAAAAGGATGTGGAGAAATTGCAACCCTTATACATTGCCGGTGGAAATGAAAAATGGTGTAGCTGTTGTGGAAAACAGTTTGCAGTTCCTCACATAATTAAACATGGAATTACCACATAATCCAGAAATCCCACTAGGATGTATATACCTAAGAATTGAAAGCAGGAACTCAAATAGGTATTTGCACACCAGTGTCCGTAGCATCACTATTCCCGACAGTCAAAAAGGTGGTAACAACCCAATGTCCCTCGGGGATGAATGGCTAAAGAAACTGTGGCATACATTTATACTAGAAATTTACTGAGACTTATGAAGGAAGGACGTTCTGGAACACGCTATGACGTGGATGAACTCTGAGGACATTATATGCTAAGTGAAACCAAGCAGTCGCAGAACAGAGACTCTAGGATTCCACTCATGAGGTTCCTAGAGTAGTCCGATTCACAGAGACAGCAAATAGAACGGTGGATGCCAGAGGATGGGGCTGGGGCTGGGGAATGCGGAGTTAATGTTTAATGTGTACACAGTTTCAGTTTCATAAGATAAAGAGTTCCGGGATGGTTGGTGGTGATGGGAGCACAACAATGAGAATTCACTTAATACCACTGAACTGAGACTTGTAAGTGGTTAAGATGGCAAGAAAAAAAACAAAACCCTCCATATCTCTTCATTTAAATTCCACCTAAACTCCACTCTTTCCCTAATCCTAAGCTAACTCTATTTTTTCCCTTCGTTGGTGAGACACCCACACTTCCTCGGGGAGTGCTATCTCTCTCATAGCAATGAGCCAATAAACCTAACTTTGTTGGATTATAGGTTTGTCCCAGGTGGTCCTAGGTTGGTTGGACTCAGAAAGTGTTCACTATTCTCCACCTAGCACATCAGATCTTATTATCATGGAATTGGGGGAATACTGGCACATGGTGACCTTGGGGGATATTGTAGATCCGTGTATGGAACCGAGGGGAAAACTTAACTCAGTCTCCAGCTGAGGACTGGTTTTTTCTCTCCTCTCCCAGGACCCTGAGTTTCCAGAAAGCCATGGCTCCAGGCAGAGAGTGGGTCGTGACTGCATTTAGCATCCTCTCAAGGGCAGAGGAGCCCGCCCCAGTCCCGGGGCTCTCCATGCACCAGGCTCCCGGCCTGCCCAGGGGCAGCCCTCTTCATCCTTGCCATTAGGAAGGAGCTGACTCCTCTGCCACCACTGCTGGCTGCCTGCCCCTGATCCCAGCCGGCCCGCGGCTTCTATCTCTTGCAGTGTTCTGGGTCCTGTTCTGTTTCTGGTCCACAGAGGCATCTACCCTTTTGTTGTTGTTGTTGTTTTTACATTTCTATGCCTATATGGCTGTCATTGCTATTGGTTTTGAACAGGGCTTGACAGTGGGAAATAGGGAATGCAGTGAAACATGAAGACACTGTCATCTGTGGAGTCCTAATTAGGGAAAAGGAGTCAGGCGGGCAGGACTGGGGAAAAGCCAAAAGAGAAAGCAGATAAGCTATAAGTCAGCCTTTCTTTATGGTTCAGGATGTGTAGCCCTCCTGCAACCAACTTACCACCAGACACCTGAAAGTTAGCTCCCTATTACCTTGCCGTTATCAGTCAGCCCAAGAACCATTCTATAAAATCTCCAACAAGTCTTTGTTTCCTGGTGGTCAGCTCCTCTTCCACTGATTCTGCCCAACGCAACCTTGCAACATATTTTCCAGCTTTCTCTAATCTGCCTTTCTTTACCAACAACTGTTTTGGTTAATTCTGTTTTTATTTATT
>NW_012110585.1:1833833-1836702 GCF_000951045.1 Mandrillus leucophaeus | reverse complement strand
TTTTTTTTAACAGTGAGCATTTCGGTTAGGTTGATGGAGAAATAATTTTCTGTGGAAATCTTTCAAGAGACCTGAAGTCACAAAGAAAATTGATTTACCTATTTGTAAATCTGGAGGAGGGAAAGAAAATGACATGTGGTTTTGATTCCTTGGCTTAATTACTTTCACCAGTTTGTAATTCTGTGTAACAAGCACTAATGTGATGGTCCTGTGATCCTTCTTCTCTTTTAACAAAGCACATTCTCTGTAGCTCCCATTGTTCTTCTGTTTTTCTCTGGTGTTTATGACTTTCATGATATACGTTGCTTGTGGTTAAATTTATGTCACTAAATAATACCATTGTAAATTAGGTGCCGCTATTCCCCGGTCTTGTTTAGATCTCATCAGTGGAGCTCTATTAACTCAGAGATATTTTCAGTCACAGATAAATTGCTCTGTTCAATTTGCATTTCAGTAATTTTCTGATTTAGACATGGGGTTGGTAATGGGCATAATAATTCAGGAAGGCGAATTGAGGGGAGGGAATTTCCAGAAATGCTTGCATCTTTAGCAACATCCCAAAATAGTTACTTTTTTTCACTATACAGTGTCTTCTTAAATGTGCATAAGTAAAAACTAATTATCTTTATAAAGTGGTGTTGGAAATGGTATTGGCTATTTTCCTTTCTCTGTGCTATGTCTGCTGTCTGTTTGAATTGAAATTGGTTTGGTAAGAAGTTTTGCCCAAGGGGTTCATTTAATAGCAGCATTTCTGATTTGTCATAGTTTGCTGGAATACATGGACTATTAAAACCTCAATTCCAAAGGCCAATTCTTAGAAGGAAAGCACTGGTCATTAATTTTGTGGCTTGATTTCTGCCTGTGGACTCTCAGGTCCCCCTTCTTCTGTGAAGTCTTTCCTTACAATTTCCTGTGTGTTTATATTGTTCTTCCCACCTTTTCAGAGTATGAGCTTCTTGAGAGGACTTTGTTTACTTATAGGAGCTAATTGAGAGCTAGACAAGTAGTAGGCACACGGCAGATTAAGTAGAATTGTATATCTAAATCTTAAAACATAGTACTTGTCTAAAGAAGGAGGAGGAGGAAGAAGAGGAGGAGAGGGAAGAGAAGAAACACACACACACACACACACACACACACACACACACACACCCCCAGTCCTGAAGTGGTATATTGATTTGTTGCTTTGCCTTCAAAATGCCAAACAAAATGATCTGGGTGATTTATTTCCATTATTGAATTTATGTATTTGTACGTAGGGGGTGGGAAGCACTTAATCAACTGTCTTGACAGGTTGTTTTTGCCTTCTGAAAACAGAGCTTTTAAACAACAACAAAAAATGGATCCATTAACTGATATGAAATTGCTTTAACCCTATGCACTATATAAAATGTGATATATATATGTGTGTGTGTATGTGTTTCTATATTCATACACACAATTTTCAAATTATAAAAGAGAAACAAGTTTGACTATTGTCTTTTAAGATGCTTTTCTCTTTTACAAAAATAAGTCATACATGTTTATGAAAGAAAACACTTTCATGAATAAAACAACAACAAAAAATCTCCCCAACCTGCTGGAAATACTCCTCAGAAACAATCATTATTAACAGCTTCTTATATAGCATTCTGGAAGTGTTTAATGGACACACACACATTCCATGGACTGTTTTGCTCATTACTAGAATGTTGTCTATAATAGACATTTTTTTTCATATCAACATAAGTGGTTCTCTCTCTTATAATGGCTCCAAAGTATTTCCATATAATGGGTGTATCAAATTTATTTAACAATTTCCTATTGATTTAAATCTAATATTTACTATTATAATCAAAGTTGTGAGTAAACATCCCATTGTAGATGTATCTTGGCACACCTGTGTAGGATATGTTTGTTTTAAACGTTGGTAGATATTCTCAGTAGAGAATATCAAGCTACACTTCTACCAATAGTATCTAAAAGTGTCCGTTTTCTTGCATCCTCACCAACACTAGGTTTTATCTAGATTTAAAATTTTTTCAGGTCAGTCATTCTACATTCCCTTAGTTGATTTACACTCCCACTCTCATACGTAATCATGTCATGCATTCGTGGCCTGAACATGATGTTCACTCACAACTTTCATTATAGTAGTAAATATTAGATTTAAATCCATATGAAATTGTTAAATAAATTTGATATGCCCATTACATGGAAATAGTTTGCAGCCATTAAAATGAAGGAGAGATGGATAAAATTTGGTGTCTCTATGGTTTTGAGTTCTCTTTCTTTAATTATGAACAATGTTGAACATATTTTTTGGCTAGTATGTATTGTCATTTATATTTCTTTCATTTATGAACTCTCTGTATCGCCTTTGTCCATTTTAATCAATTGTTTTCTCTCTTATTGATTTGTAAGAGTTTTTGTGTACAATGAGGAAATTGGTCCTCTGTTATATTCATTTGTGTATTATTTAAAAATATATTTATTGACTGGCTACTATGTTGCAAGTACTGGAGATAGAGCAATGAACAAAACAGGTAAAATCCTCGCTTTCATGTAACTTACATTTATTAGGAAAAGACAGAAAATAAATAAGATAAATAATCAAAATAGGTAGTATGTAACATAGGTGGGGAGATACGGTGAAACCTTGAGAAAAGTCCCTTCTGATTGCATCTATTCCCTCAGCAAGAGAGGAAGCAACATCATTTGCTGAAGGTGAAGGTCAGGGAGAAGATGATAGAGGTTTGAGGAGAGAAGAGAATGCATGATATGATTGTGTATGAGAGTAGGAGAGTAAATCAACTAAGGAAATGCAGCGTGACTGTCCTGAAACACGAAGGACCCACTTGAGGTTGTTAGTCATGAGTTAATGTGAGAC
>NW_012110585.1:1800071-1831988 GCF_000951045.1 Mandrillus leucophaeus | reverse complement strand
GGTCCCCCTTCTTCTGTGAAGTCTTTCCTTACAATTTCCTGTGTGTTTATATTGTTCTTCCCACCTTTTCAGAGTATGAGCTTCTTGAGAGGACTTTGTTTACTTATAGGAGCTAATTGAGAGCTAGACAAGTAGTAGGCACACGGCAGATTAAGTAGAATTGTATATCTAAATCTTAAAACATAGTACTTGTCTAAAGAAGGAGGAGGAGGAAGAAGAGGAGGAGAGGGAAGAGAAGAAACACACACACACACACACACACACACACACACACACACACCCCCAGTCCTGAAGTGGTATATTGATTTGTTGCTTTGCCTTCAAAATGCCAAACAAAATGATCTGGGTGATTTATTTCCATTATTGAATTTATGTATTTGTACGTAGGGGGTGGGAAGCACTTAATCAACTGTCTTGACAGGTTGTTTTTGCCTTCTGAAAACAGAGCTTTTAAACAACAACAAAAAATGGATCCATTAACTGATATGAAATTGCTTTAACCCTATGCACTATATAAAATGTGATATATATATGTGTGTGTGTATGTGTTTCTATATTCATACACACAATTTTCAAATTATAAAAGAGAAACAAGTTTGACTATTGTCTTTTAAGATGCTTTTCTCTTTTACAAAAATAAGTCATACATGTTTATGAAAGAAAACACTTTCATGAATAAAACAACAACAAAAAATCTCCCCAACCTGCTGGAAATACTCCTCAGAAACAATCATTATTAACAGCTTCTTATATAGCATTCTGGAAGTGTTTAATGGACACACACACATTCCATGGACTGTTTTGCTCATTACTAGAATGTTGTCTATAATAGACATTTTTTTTCATATCAACATAAGTGGTTCTCTCTCTTATAATGGCTCCAAAGTATTTCCATATAATGGGTGTATCAAATTTATTTAACAATTTCCTATTGATTTAAATCTAATATTTACTATTATAATCAAAGTTGTGAGTAAACATCCCATTGTAGATGTATCTTGGCACACCTGTGTAGGATATGTTTGTTTTAAACGTTGGTAGATATTCTCAGTAGAGAATATCAAGCTACACTTCTACCAATAGTATCTAAAAGTGTCCGTTTTCTTGCATCCTCACCAACACTAGGTTTTATCTAGATTTAAAATTTTTTCAGGTCAGTCATTCTACATTCCCTTAGTTGATTTACACTCCCACTCTCATACGTAATCATGTCATGCATTCGTGGCCTGAACATGATGTTCACTCACAACTTTCATTATAGTAGTAAATATTAGATTTAAATCCATATGAAATTGTTAAATAAATTTGATATGCCCATTACATGGAAATAGTTTGCAGCCATTAAAATGAAGGAGAGATGGATAAAATTTGGTGTCTCTATGGTTTTGAGTTCTCTTTCTTTAATTATGAACAATGTTGAACATATTTTTTGGCTAGTATGTATTGTCATTTATATTTCTTTCATTTATGAACTCTCTGTATCGCCTTTGTCCATTTTAATCAATTGTTTTCTCTCTTATTGATTTGTAAGAGTTTTTGTGTACAATGAGGAAATTGGTCCTCTGTTATATTCATTTGTGTATTATTTAAAAATATATTTATTGACTGGCTACTATGTTGCAAGTACTGGAGATAGAGCAATGAACAAAACAGGTAAAATCCTCGCTTTCATGTAACTTACATTTATTAGGAAAAGACAGAAAATAAATAAGATAAATAATCAAAATAGGTAGTATGTAACATAGGTGGGGAGATACGGTGAAACCTTGAGAAAAGTCCCTTCTGATTGCATCTATTCCCTCAGCAAGAGAGGAAGCAACATCATTTGCTGAAGGTGAAGGTCAGGGAGAAGATGATAGAGGTTTGAGGAGAGAAGAGAATGCATGATATGATTGTGTATGAGAGTAGGAGAGTAAATCAACTAAGGAAATGCAGCGTGACTGTCCTGAAACACGAAGGACCCACTTGAGGTTGTTAGTCATGAGTTAATGTGAGACCAGTTCCCAGGGTTGAGGGTACTTTGGTTGGTTGGTTTTGTCTTTTGCAGCCAAATTCAACTGCACAGCTACACACAGGGGGTTAACAGAAGGATTTAACTGAGCTTGGGATTTTCCAGGTGTACTTGTTTGTTAGGGCTGCCATAAGAAAATAACACAGACTGGGCAGCTTAAACAACAGAAATGTATTTTTTCACATTTCTGAAGGTCAGAAATCCAAGATCAAGGTGCCACTAGGGTTGGTTTTTCCTGAGTCCCGTCTCCGTGGCTTGTACATGGTTGTTTACTCACTGTGTCCTCACATGGCCTTTTCTCTGTGTGTCTTTTCCTGGGTCTCATAAGGACACCAATCATATTGGATTAGGGCCCCATCCTTATTATGTCATCTAACCCAAATAACCTTCTTAGAGGCCCTATCTCAAAAAAAAAGTCATGCTGGGAGTTAAAGCTTCACCATATAAATATTGGTGGTAGCAAGGGAGACTCGAGTCAGTCCTTGACACCAGATGAGTTTGAAGAAGCAAGAGGGAGCAGGTAAGTTGAAGCTCAGTGCAAAGGAGTGATTGAAATCATGAAGCCTGGGATTTAAGGTAAGTAAGCAAATGAAATACTCAAGGCCAGTGAGAGACAGTGGGTTTAATGCTTCTTCTTATCTCTGTGTTAAGGGTCAAATAATTGTTCACGAGAGAGAATTAGCTGGAAACACAAGAGTGGGTAATTGGAGAACAAAATGCTTGCTGTTGACTTGTAGAGGGATGGCAGTTATTGGTAATAACAATGTTTAACCATGGGAGAGTCAGTGGCTGAGACAAGGTCAGGGACAACAACAACATTGGGAGGAAAGAGGTCAAAGAACCCAGATGTCGGGTTGTTACAAGGATCGTCGTTGATTAAGACACTAGCTTTACTGTTATAATGGGGTTGCTTCAGTCGCAGAAACGTAGCTAAACCTTTTGTCTCCAGCATAGTTGCATTGTGGTGAGCATCTTCCATGTATTCTCCCACTTTAACTTTCAAACAGTCCTTGGAGCCAGGCATTTTTACAGTCTTCATTTTCAAATGAGAACATTGAGACTTAAAAAGATTAAGTGGGAGGCCGAGGTGGGCGGATCACCTGAGGTCAGGAGTTCAAGACCAGCCTGACCAACATGGAGAAACCCCGTCTCTGCTAAAAATACAAAATTAGCCGGGCATGGTGGTGCATGCCTGCAATCCCAGCTACTCGGGAGGCTGAGGCAGGAGAATCACTTGAACCCGAGAGGCCGAGGTTGCGGTGAGCTGAGATTGTACCATTGCACTCCAGCCTAGGCAACAAGAATAAAACTCCGTCTCAGAAAAAAACAAAATAAAAAATAACGTAAGTAACTAATTTGCACACAAACTTATAGTCAATCATATAGTATATTCGGTACCTGGGACTCAATTCCTTTGTTTGACTTCGAAGCCTGTGGATGAGTAAAAGAACCAGTCCATGTGCTGGATGCAACTTGGTGACTTCTCCCAAAGAGAAATTTCCTTGTGCAGAAGTCCCACGCGGTGTTGAGAGCTGCTTACAGTCTGTGTGACCTTGGGCAAGTTACCGAGTATCTCTGAGTCTTTGGGTGTACATCTGTGAAATTAAGATAATGAGCTGCTTAACTCACTCGCAGGGCTTTGGAGAGGATTAAATGAAATAATGTATGCAAAATACAAAAAGGCTGGCAGAAGAAATCAGTAACAGACACCTTCTGTTCCCTTTTCCCTCATTGCCTATTCCACAAAAACCACAAACTCTCCTACAAGGCCTGTCCGGTTGCCCTGACCAGAGAGGAAACCGTGCAGAGGCTGTGGAGATAAATAACCAATGGAATGAAGGGTTTGGGCAGAATTAACCGTAGCTCATGCTGCTTCCATGCGGATCCCAAACGAATAATGATCTGAAATATACCATACCATTGTTTTTAACTTCCATACTGATTTCGGGGGAAGAAATGGCCTCCTAGAAGCCTATAAAAAGGGAGACATAACTAGAAATGATCTCTTCCTTGTCCTAAAGGGACTATCTCTTCTTGCCACAACATCCCAGAGTTCGGTCACTGGCTTTCAAAATCAAAAGAACAACGCCTTAAAGATTTTTTTTTTTGATTGACATCACTCATACTCTTATCCAATAACTCTGATAGTCTCTGTTTCGGTGATACAATTGCAGACCCCATGACTGCTGAGAAGGTGGGTAAGGAAAACCATCACGACACTTTTGGGGGTATGGCTTTACAGAACTTTGGGGTATCTTTATTTGACTCACCTTTCAGGTATCTAGTATATGTTTGGCATCTCCCACCTGTGAAGGGTTACAGGGTGAAGTTGACAGTTGGTCTCTGGACGTTTCCAAACTCTTCTAGTCCAGTGGCAGAGGCAAGGAGGCAAACCACAGCAATGAATGCAGAGTGGCTGGTGATTTGAGATAGGTCAACACAGTGTCACAGGAGTGCCAGAAGAAATGTCCAGCTCATCTGGAAGTCAACCGGGAGGGTGGGGTGGTCAAGAGCTGCCCAGAGAAGGTATCCCAGGGTCTATGTCTCAGAAGAAGAGGAGGAGTTAGCCAGCATAAGGAGGAGGAAATAATCTTATCCCAAGAGTCAAACCTGCTATTAGAAATGGAAACAAACCTTTCCCAAGCACTTAATCCTGTTATGAGTTTCACAGACAGCATGTAATTTAATCTTCACACTAATCTTGTGGGGCAGGTATCTTAGAAACACAGAAATATGGCGATGTTGAACAACATTTCTAATGTTCTACTGCTGGTCCACGGAGAGGTTGAGATTTGAATTCAAGAGAGACTAAAATGTTTGGTCCTTCTGTTGCACCAAACTGCTTTTACATAGTTCCCAGTAATATCTGCAGTCACCGCAGGACAATTGTATTTATGACACTAACATCATAATATCTTAAAATTGGATTGAGGTGCAATTCATATATGTTATTTTAAAAGAACAAGAAAGGAACCTTGCTATGTGTGATCAAAGCTTGCAGTGATATAAATGGCGTTAATGAGAGTATGATTATTCTGGCGAAAAGCATGTAAGGATTAAGTCTTTAAAAAAACGCAAAGCAGGACGATGCATGGTGGCTCACACCTGTAATCCCAGCACTTTGGGAGGCTGGGGTGGGCAGATTGCTTGAACTCAAGAGTTTGAGACCAGCTGGGGCAACAAAGCAAGACTCTGTTTCCATAAAATATTTAAAAATAAGCCAGGTGTGGTGGCATGTGCCTGTAGTCCCAGCTACTTGGGAGACTGAGGAGGGAGGATCACTTGAGCACAGGAGTTTGAAGCTGCAGTGAGCTATGATCATGTCATTGCACTCCAGCCTGGGCAACAAAGGGAAACGCTATCTCAAAAAAAAAAAAAAAAAATTCAAAGCATATGCCATTTTTCAGAATTGAGTGTGTTATTCCAATTCTGAACCTACTGTTGTGAATCTAAATCAAATTAAACATATTAGTGTGTATGTGTACTTAAAATTTCAATGAATTATGAAAAATTGGATTAAGATTCATGAGAATCTCTTTTTGCTTTTTTCTATCATGTCACTTGAATCTCATGACACCCCTGTGACCATCTCTGTTCCCTCTTCACAAGGTGGGTAGCATTTTCCCTTATAGATGAAGAAATCATGAGGTTAGTAGCTTACTCAAAATCTTAGCAGCAAAGATATCATCAGAGCACAGGACTTTCAGAAGCAAAAGGAAATAAAACCCTTATATTTATGTGCCAGGCACTGTAGATGGAATTTTTATGATAGATATTTAATTCTTATAATAACCGTAGGAAGTAGGTGTTTCCCCCTCTTTTAGAAATGAGAAAACTGCAATTAACATACATGTGTATTTTCCTTTATTACAGAATTATTTCTATTCCTTTGGGTATATACCAAGTAATGGGATTGCTGGGTCAAATGGTATTTCCAGTTCTAAATCTTTGAGGA
Source organism: Mandrillus leucophaeus (assembly GCF_000951045.1). NCBI lineage: Eukaryota > Metazoa > Chordata > Mammalia > Primates > Cercopithecidae > Mandrillus > Mandrillus leucophaeus. The sequence goes on along the minus strand of NW_012110585.1, from coordinate 1,826,022 downwards.
ATCACCACGCTGTCTTCCACAATTTCCCAATAGCAAAGACATGGAATCAACCCAAATGCCCATCAGTGACAGTCTGGGTAATGAGAACGTGGTACCTATACACCATGGAATACTATGCAGCCATAAAAAGGAACAAGATTGTGCCCTTCTGAGGGACATGGATGGAGTTGCAAGCCATTATCCTCAGCAAACTAACACAGGAACAGAAAACCAAACACCGCATGTTCTCACTTACAAGTGGGAGCTGAAAAATGAGAACACATGGACATAGGGAGGGGAACAACACTCACTGGGGCCTGTTGGGGGAGGGTGGGAGTGGGGAGAGCATTAGGGAAAAGAGCTAATGCATGCTGGGCTTAATACCTAGGTGATAGGTGGATAGGTGCAGCAAACCACCATGGCACACGTTTACCTATGCAACGAACCTGCACATTCTGCACATGTGCCCCAGAACTTAAAAAAAAACAAAATAATTAAAAAATAAAAAATAAAAAAATGAAATGAGAAAAGTGAGGCTCAGAGATGGAATAAGACCAAGTTAAAGAGTTATAACATGGCTGGGCACGGTGGCTCACGCCTGTAATCCCAGCACTTCGGGAGGCTGAGGCAGGTGGATCACGAGATCAGGAGATGGAGACCATCCTGGCTAACACAGTGAAATCCCATCTCTACTAAAAATAAAAAAAAATTAGCCGGGTGTGGTGGCGGGCACCTGTAGTCCCAGCTTCTCGGGAGGCTGAGGCAGGAGAATGGCCTGAACCCGGGAGGCGGAGCTTGCAGTGAGCCGAGATCGCCCCACTCACTCCAGCCTGGGCGACGAGTGACACTCCGTCTCAAAACAAAAACAAAAAAGTTACAACGTGACCGAGCTGGGATTTGAACCTGGTTTTCCAAAGCTGCATATCTGTTCTTCTGCATCTTTCTCCAAGCTGTGTGCATTTTTGCATTTTTTTTTCACAGCTGTATTCCAAATTGAGCACAGTGCCTGTCACATTGAGGGCACTCAGTAATTTTGTGAAATGACTAAGTGAAACATAGAATGTGTACATCAGCTGGGTGCGGTGGCTCACGCCTATAATCCCAGCACTTTGGGAGGCCGAGGCGGGCGGATCACAAGGTCAGGAGATCGAGACCATCCTGGCTAACACGGTGAAACCCCGTCTCTACTAAAAATTACAAAAATTTAGCCAGGCGTGGTGGAGGGCACCTGTAGTCCCAGCTACTCGGGAGGCTGAGGCGGGAGAATGGCGTGAACCCGGGAGGCGGAGCTTGCAGTGAGCCAAGATCAGACCACTGCCCTCCAGCCTGGGCGACAGAGCAAGACTCCGTCTCAAAAAAAAAAAAAAAAGAATGTGTACATCACTGACTAACAAGGCAGGGTGGCAGAAAGAAGGGTATTTGATACATTCTAAGTCTCATATCAAAGAAATGCTTATCACGTTGTCCAGGAAATTCTGTGGAGTTCTGTGTTGAAGAGATTTTCCCCTTTCTGCTTTCCTTTCTGTTTAGTGAAGGACTATTGTTCCAACAATAGAGGTAGAAATCCAGGCCACAGGGGTGAAATGCTACCCAATAAAAGCTTATTTGGCAAAAGGAAGTAGGGGAAATGTTACAGAAAATCTTTCTGAATCTTTTTCTCTGGGTCCATAAGCACAACATTGTACAGCTTCTCTGGGCCCCCAGCCGCATTGTTTATGGAATCACTGCATCCTATCCTTACTCTAAAGTCCTTACCCAAAATGCCTTTGCCTTTTGTTTGACCTTGAAAGCAATGCAGGGCCTCTCCAATGAATGTCTTAGGCCACAGCCCAAATGCAAAATACCTTTCCTTTTATATTTATTAAGGATGCCATTTGTCATAGATGACCATCCGCTAATGCATACTATTGGCTTTAATTGGATTGGATTATTGGTTATGCCACAAATATTGATTAAATAGCTTTTATGAACAAGGGAGGACATTATTAATTTTCCTTTAGATGGCAGAGAAAACCTGTTGTCATATGAAGTTCCCCTAACTGAGTTCGAGTTCTGCCTCTGCCATCCATGACTGTAGGATCTGGGCTACTGAGCATCTCACTTTGAACATCTGTAAAGTTCAGATATTCACTGGATCTTGGCCTGTGGCCTAACTGTGCGTTAGGGGATATTTGGGGATCTGTGGGAGTGTATGGGACCATTACAAGGACTGCAGGTTGCTACTGGCATTTAGTGCCCGGGACCAGGGATGATAATGCCATGGATCATGGGGCCCAGTTCCCCACAACAAGAACATATTCTGACCGAGATTGTAACTGTGTCTCCACTGAGAAACACTGATTGAAATCATCTGCAGCTTCAGTGTTCCTTAATTTCAGAACAGCGACTGAGAGGCAAATTATAGTTCTGTTAACTTTGACAAAGTCAACAAGCAGTGATGTTAAATATAGGCAAGCCGCTGGCAAGATGCCTTCCAAGGAGCAAGAACAAAAGAAATGGGAGTATTAAATACTGGTAGTCTTTGCAATGCATGCTGGCAAAGAAGTTGTTAAAATATCATTCATTTTGTAGCCCATTTTCTATTAATTATCTTAGATACTTTGTAAAGCAATAGCTTGAATGCCACATAGAATATTAATTCTGCTAATGAATTCAGTGACTGCTTTCCCCAGCTTGTCACTTGAAGCTTATCTTCATGCTGCTTTAGTTCACATGAAAGAGCCATAGACTTGGTAAGCTTGCCTTCATACCACTGAATTTCTTTTATTACAGAAGAGCTATATGCTCCAGACTTACTGCTGCCTAATAATTTTATTTTGCCATTAAAGCTAATTGTCAATAAGGATAATGAAAATGACTCCCAGACATTTTAGTAATTTGCAACATCATGAGCCTGGTGATAGCATGATGCTGGCTGGCGGTACCATCCCGGGCCAGCTCTGTTGCTGTTCACGAGGCATCCCCTCTGGAACAGGTCCATTCGTAGCCCGCTGTGCCTGGTGGGATTATAGGGTTCCAAAGCTGTTCTCAGACAATACAATCTATTTTTAAAACATTGACATATGCAAAAATGTTGTTATTGACCAAATCAACGTTTCAACATCTTTCTCCCATGTCACTCAGTTGGAGCATATTTGAACCAACCTGCTCTTCTCACGTTTGGGAGTGGGGCTAGGAGTGGAATTTCGGGGGTTTTGTTTTCCCCAGTTTTTAGGACTCCCTGACCTCATTTTCTTATTTTCTGTGGACTCAGGTATCCATTATCCTCAACCGTGTTAGACTTGAGCTGTGTGTGGCGGGCTGTCTTACCACAATCAAAGCTGGATTTTGTTTTGAGCAGCCATGAGTGCAGCTGCAGGTGATGATGGATGGTGAGTGGTCATGATCAGTTACGACAAGCTGTTCCCTCATTTTCCAGCCTCTCTTGCAGAGCAAATTTGCCGTGTTAACTAGCTCTGGCCAATGAGATCTTGAAATCTAAAGGTAATTCTTCTGGAGGGATTTCTGAGAAAGCTTCTCTTTATCTGAAACACAAACAAACAAAAGGAGGGAACAGATGAGGCTTTGCCTTTCCCCTTCAGTGTGAACACAGTGCCTGGAGATGCAGCAGCCATTTTGTGACTAGTAGGTGGAGCAGAATAATATAAATAACCTCATTCCTTGATGGCATCTTTCAGCACCTGTCTTGACTACCTGTCCAACTCAGGACTCCTTGGAATGTGAAAAAAATCAACCCCTATTTGTTTGCATCATTATAGTAAAATATTCTTTTATTCACAAATATAAACCTTATTGGTAATACTATGTTTTGTGCTCAGCTGAAGGTACAGTGGTGAGGATCTTGGAAATTTGGGGATGAGAATGTTGCTGACAGCAGTATTACGTAGTGAGGTTAACTTTAACATTTTAAAACTCTTGTAGGTGAAACATTCCGTCTTTCTCCAGCTGATGGAGACTTGGGTGCATCAAGCATGTTTGGGTAAAGTAGGGACTTTTTCATCTTCCCAGATGTGCTTCAAGAAGCAAAACCAACTGTTAAAGGATGAGAATGTGAAAATGTCAGGATTGGACATCTCCAAGCTATCGCTTCCATAAGAAAATGGCGCAACTGGGAGAAGGAAGGAAAATATATGTTTGATGGATTTAATTTAATTTAATTAACATATGGAGATCCAGTTGCGAGTTGAGTGGTATTCATATTCAGTTGAGTCATATTATTCAAATGACTAGAGAGGGTTATAATGGTGCTTCCCAGTGGAAATAATTTACATTTTTATTCTTGGGTTTCAAAGTATCCTGGAAAAAGCAATGGACCGAGAGTCAACATTTCTGAATCCTATTTTTAACTCACAATTTTACTTAGTCTCTCTGAGTGTCAGTTTCTCAACTACAAAATGTGGATAATAACTCATGTTTACTGTAAAGTAGACAACTTTACAGAATTGCTACAGAAATCAAGGGAGATGAAATGTATAAAATTCCACTTGAAAGTATATTTACTATGCAAATGTCAGATGCCATCAACATCATCATAACCATATCATTCCAAATTTTACAAAACAGATGTGGTCATTATTGCCATTTTAACAATTTGACTTTGAAGACAACCTTTGGTTTATTTCCACTTAGGTAAGCACCTTCCAGGGCAGGTAATCTACCAAAAGATAGATGTTGATGCTTTGGGATTTAAATATCCTGACTTTCCATGCACATGGCTAATGGAGACAACCATTGGTATATTTCTGCACTCGACTGTGTCAAAGCTAAACAGTGCCTTAGTATCTCTAATTTCAAGTCTAGTAAGGTGTTATGGCAAAGAATACCACTTAAATAGCATGTACAATTTAAGAAAGGGTTAAGAAAATATAAACAACAAGATATATTTATTTGTGAAAATGACTTTCATGTGAGAAAATACTCTCTGTTCTTTTTTAAAATTTTCTTTATTTGAATTTTTTTTTTTTTTTTTTTTTTTGGTGGAGTCAGAGTCTCGCTATGTTGCCCAGGCTGGTCTTGAAGTTCTGGCCTCACGTGATCCTCCAGCTTTGGCCTGAAAAGTGCTGGAATTACAGGCATGAGCCACCACACCTGGCCCCTCTTTACTCTTCTTATGGTAGTTTCCCCTTGTCCACAGGTGACACGTTCCAAGATCCCTTGTGGATGCCTGAAACCTTGTATAGTACCGAACCCTATAGAGACTATGTTTTTTCCTATGCATACACACCTGTGCTAAAGTCTAATTTATAAATTTGGCACAGTGGGCCGGGCACAGTGGTTCACGTCTGTAATCCCAGCACTTTGGGAGGCTGAGGCGGGTGGATCACGGCATCAGGAGATTGAGACCATCCTGGCTAACACGGTGAAACCCTGTCTCTACTAAAAAAAAAAAAAAATTAGCTGGACCTGGTGGCGGGAGCCAGTAGTCCCAGCTATTTGGGAGGCTGAGGCAGGAGAATGGTGTGAATCCAGGAGGTGGAGCTTGCAGTGAGCCGAGGTCGCACCACTGCACTCCAGCCTGGGCGACAGAGCGAGACTCCATCTGGAAAAAAAAATAATTGGACACAGTAAAGAGATTAACTATAATAATGCATGATATAATAGAACAATTATAATAATATGCTGTAATAAAATTTTGTGACTGTCGTCTCCTCTCTCAAAATATCTTATTGTACTGTATTCATCATTCTTGTGATCTGTCAATCTGATCTCCGAGATGGTGACTAATGGATGAGCAGTGTCTACAGCACAGATCCACTGGACAAAGGGAAGACTCGTGTTCTGAGTGGTACAAACCATGCAGGGTGAGATTTCATCACAATACTAAGAACACTGTTCAGTTTAAAACTGATGAATCATTTATTTGGGAGATTTTCCATTTAATATTTCTGACAGCTCTTGTCCTTGGGTCACTGAAACCTTGGAAAGTGAAGTCTTGGATAAGGGAGGCCTACTGTATGGAAAAAGACGACGAGCAAAAAAAAAAAAAAGAGAGAGAGAGAAAGAAGAAAGTTACAATCCCACCCACCCTTAGTAAACATTCCCAATGCCTTAATGTAAGTTCCCGGCCTCTGGAGCTTCTGTGCAAGAGTTTTTGTGCTTTGGGTCATGTGGTTCTGCAACCCTGGCCATTGCTGGGAATCAGGTGTCTGTGACGGTCCCAAAGGCAGAAATATATAGATTGGACACTAGGAAGCCAGAGGTCTCTGAAATGATTTGGGGTGGGAAATTTAACCAGCAAGGGTGCTCTATCCTGAGCGATTTGCTTTCTTCTTTTGGAGCTAGGACAGAAGAAAAACAAAGCTAGATGTGAAGAGTAGAGAATTACAGAGGTGAAGAAATACAGAGAGGAAGCAGGGAGCCAAGGCCCTGGGGCAGTAGCAGTGGGGAGTAAGCAGAAACCACACGTTAGAGAGCACAGGCCGAGAGGCATGTGGAGTCATTTGGCAGTGGCCGAAGTAAGGGAAAGAGCAAAAGGAACTGCATCCTGTAGGTAATAGAATAAAGCCGGGAAGCTCTAAGGCGATGACAAGGCAAACTGTCACATGGCCATCTATTCCTGGTTTGCCAGATGGGAGCATAGAGCCACTGCTGTGTTCTGAACAGGATGAGGTCACTGCATAAAGCCTGAATGCACCTCATTCAAAGTTTCCTTTTCTTTCTTCCTCTTGTATGTCCTCTGATGTAACCTAAACCCCCCTCTGTTCCAGTCATCCCCTCCAAAATATGAATATAGTCGCCTTTATGTATACGTGTATAAATGGATACATGGATGCATGTATATATGTATAAATGGATACAAGGATACATGTATATATGCACCTATTTTGATTGTTAGTATTTTAAATGAGAGCAGCCGTTTGTCCTGTTTGGTAATATTTCCTCCTTACATATGAGTGTATCATGAATATCTTACCATATTAACGAGTATAATTCTATCATTTTTAATTGTGTATTGGATGCTTGCAGAAAACGTCCCCTTCTGTCCTAGCATACAGAAAAATTACAGATAAGATAATGACAGGATATTAAAATGAGCTGTGCTCCAAAATAGGAAAGGGTATCATCATGGACAGAAACGGACGCATCCCAAAGCGTTTTCTTGTTTGTTTGTTTTTAAAGTAGCAGTAAGGGGAGGGTGAAACTTTGTGGTTCAATGGGAACCAGAAATCCACACCATTCATTAAGGGAAGCCATGCCTAGGGATGCTTTGTGAGACTGAAAGGTGAGACCATGCTTCATGCTAGAGAATGGAGGCAGAAAAATAGACTGGAGTTACAGCTTGGGATGAAGCAATTGCCAGGGGCCAGGAGAATAAACAGATTCTGTCTCAAACTGGGAACTAGATTCCTGTGACTTTAAGCCTGAGGCTGTGTTAGATACTCCTACCAGTCAGGAAACCACAAAGATCATGGGATTTCTGTGTCAGGAACTGGGATCAAAGACTGAGTATTAGAACAAAGATCCTTCCAGTGCTGTCTACTAGGGTTCTGGGAACTTTATGTTGGGAACCAGGGGCAGAGATCAAATATACATTCTTGTGATTTTTCCTCTAATTTCAGTCTTGAGGTCTGTCTTTGGAAAGTGACCATAAACTGTAGCCCTCCCCTAACTGGAATCCAAGGAGTTTGGTCATGGATGTTTACAGTGTGCCTTTCGTGGGATACTTCTTTATCCTGGTGGATGGTTTAATGCCTAAGTGTCCAACCTGTGACCAGGTGTCCCTCTCACAGGAAACCTGTTTCTATTGGCAGATGCCCTTGTGGTTCTCCTCTGACTTGTGTCCAGTTTATTCTTACCCCGGTAGCCACTCTCTAGGAGAGCCCTGACTGGGAAAGAAGTCAGGTTCCAGTGTGTTGGTCAGGTGAGACAGAGGAAGCAGCACAACAAAACATAGGAAGTAACAGAAGCAGTGTGTTACTTACAGATCCGTGAGAGAAGAGGGACGCTGAGGAAAGACAAATAGAAGATTGCAGAGGGAGGGACAGGAGGAGACTGGGGGTGGGGGTGCTTGGGGGAGGGGCCAGGCATCATCATGCTCAACCAGCAGGTGGTGAGAGAGAGGGGGAGAGAGAGAGAGAGAGAATAAACCTGTGTGCCAAAGTCTTTACTGGGGTCCAGGACTTTACTCAAATGGTTTTCCTGTGGGGAGTTCTAATTGGTGGGTTTAGAGAAAGTGGACATGAGTCTCTAGGGACCATACTGTGACTTTGCACTTAGGAGTGATCACTGTAGCATATCTACACAGTCTATGAAGTTGTGGGGTCATTGGGATGAGTCTGGTATGTTATATCTACATGTCCCTTAGGGAGATGGTTGTACAGGGCAGATATCTGGATTGACCACATGATCTAACCTAGAGCATGTTCCATGTGCGCTTGAGAAGAATGTGTATTCTGCTACTTCTGAATAGAATCTTCCATGTATGTCTGTTAAGTCTATTTTGTCTAAAGTGTCATTCATGTCCTCTATTACCTCATTCATCTTCTGTCTGAACGTTTTATCCAAGATTGAAAATGGAGCATTGAAATCTCCTATTATTATTGTGAGGCTCTCTATTTCTCCCTTCAGCTCTGCCAATGTTTGCATCATACATTTGGGTGCCCTGATGCTGGGTCCATATTTATTTATAATTATTATTATCTTCCTAGTGAATTTATCCTTTTATCATTGAATAATATCCTAATTTTTCTGTGGTAATTTTTAATTTAAAGTCTATTTTGTCCGATGTAAGTGTGTTCTCTTTGGTTGCCATTTGCATAGAACATCTTTTCCAGCCTTTCACTTCGGCCCATGTGTGTCCTTAAATCTACAGTGAATCCTTCATAGACAGTTCCAGTGCTCCAGGTGCCTGTCATGCTTCTTGGCCTCTGGAGCTTTTGTGTAAGAGTTTTTGTGTTTCGCATCATGTAGTTCTGCAACCCTGGCCATTGCTGGGAACCAGGTGTCTGTGACAGTCCCAAAGGCAGAAATAGATAGCATATAGTTGGATCTTGTTTGTTTTATTAAAAATTTATTCAGCCATGATGTATGTCTTTTGATTGAGAAGTTTAATCCATTTACATTTAAATTTCTTACTTACACGTAGGGACTTTCTATTGTCATTTCATTAATTATTTTCTGTCTTGTAGCTTTTTTGTTCATCTTTTCCTCTCTTACTGTATTCCTTTGTATGTTGATTTTTTTTGTAGTGACATGCTTTGTTTCCTTTTTCATTTTCCTTTGTGTATCTTCTGTAGGTATTTTATTTGGAGTTACCATGGAACTTACATAAAACATCTTATAATTGTAACAATCAATTTCAAGCTGGTAACAATCTAACTTTAATTGTATATAAAAACTACTCTTTTACTTCTCTCTAGTTCTATACTTTGTTATTAAAATCACAAATGACAGCTTTTAGGATTGTGTGTCCTTTAACAAGTTTGTATAGTTATAGTTTTTTTAATATACTTTTGTATTTCAACTTCTTCTTCTTCTTCTTCTTCTTTTTTTCAAGATGGAGTCTTGCTCTGTTGCCCAGGCTGGAGTGCAGTGATGTGATCTTGGCTCACTGCAACCTCTGCCTCCCAGGTTCAAGTGATTCTCCTGCCTCAGCCTCCTGAGTAGCTGGTGTTACAGGCGCCCGCCACCACGCCCAGCTAATTTTTGTACTTTTAGTAGAGAAGGGGTTTCACCATGTTGACCAGGATGGTCTCGATCTCCTGACCTCGTGATCTGCCCACCTTGGCCTCCCATAGTGCTGGGATTACAGGCGTGAGCCACTGCACCCGGCCTTTGTATTTCAATTTCTACACCAGAATTAAAAGTGATTTATATACTACCATTGCAATATGGAAGTATTCTGTATTTTATACATTTACTTTTACCAGTGTCCTTTATACTTTCATATGATTTCGTGTTGCTGTCTGGCTTCCTTTCATCTCAAGTTGAACAACTTCCTTTAGCCTTTCTTGTAGGGCTGATCTAGTGGTAATGACTTTCTCAGGTGGGAAAGTATTTCTCCTTCAATTTCAAAGGATAGTTTTGTCATCCTCTTTAGAATTAGTAATACAAAAATAGTATTGTTGGTTTGCAGTTTTTTTTCTTTCAGCACTTTGAGTATATCATCCCACTGCCTTCTGGCCTGCAAGGTTTCTATTGAGAAATTTACTAGTAGTCTTAAGTATGTGCCCTTATATGTGATAAATCACTTTTCTCTTGCTGCTTTCAAAATTTTGTCTTTGTTTTTTGACAATTTGACTGTAATGTTTCTTCATGTTGACTTCTTTGGGATCATCCTAGTTGGAGTCTTTTGGGCTTCTGAGATCTGGATGTCAATTTCCTTTCCCAGATTTGAAATTGTTATCTATTTTTCTTAGATGAGCTTTCTGCTTCTTTCTCTCTTTCTTCCTCTTCCGTTACTTCCATTATGCATATATTGGTTTCTCTGATGGAGTCCCATAAATTCCTTAGGGAATTTTATTCTGATAAATTTATCCTTTTTACAGTTTTTTCTTTTTGCTCCTTTGATTAGATCATTTCAAGAGACTTATCTTTGAGTTCCCTGATTTTTTTCTTCTGCTTGATCAGGTCTGCTGTTGAATCTCTCTAGGAAAGGTTTTGATTCAATTATTCTATTTTCCAGCTCAAAAATTTGTTTGATTCTTTTAAATATTTTCTACCTCTGTGTTAATGTTCTCATTTTGTTTATTCACCATTTTCTGGAGCTAATTGAGCAACTTTATGGTGCTTCTTTTAAATTCATTGTAAGGTAATTCACATCTACATTCCTTTAGTGTCAATTTCTAGAGATTGGTTTTGTTTCTTTGATTGGGCCGTGCTTTCCTGTTTTGTCATATGCCTTGTAACAGCTCCCTCTCTCAGTCTTTATGAACTGGCTTCATACAGAGAAAGACCTTCACCAATCAGCCTGGCTAGAGACTTTAGGAGCTCTCACACCTTCTCTGTAGGTATGTCTTCTCTGTCTCTGTGCATGTAAATGCCCAATTAGAAGGATTTTCTGGTTTCTTTTTTTGGGAGCGTATAATCTCTTACTCCCTCTGGTGTAAGCCTCCCATACTGAAGTTTCTCTGGAACTGGAATTTACCCAAGCCTCCCAACTCAGTTTTGTCATCAACAACTTCCAGGCTTCTATAGTGTGCCCGTTCCTGTCAGAGCTTTGAGTCAGATGAGACAGAAACCAGTCTCTTGGGAAACCCCTGGAAAAGCAGTGACATTGGATATACATTCCAACTCTCCCTCCTTAGGGAGAAGCCAGGAGTTGGGAGGTTTTTTCTTGCTCATTCCATCCTGACGTCAGTTGAGTATGTGCTAGTCCAAACTTCACATTTGTTTTTTGTTGGTTTGTTTTTTGAGACAGGGTCTCGCTCTGTCACCCAGGCTAGAGTGTAGTTGCCAATTGCTACCTCCACCACATAGGTTCAAGCAATCCTCCTGCCTCAGACTCACGAGTAGCTGGGATTACACGTGTGAGGCACCACGCCCAGCTAATTTTTGTATTTTTAGTAGAGACAGGGTTTCACCATGTTGGCCAGGCTGGTGTCACACTCCTGACCTCAAGTGATCCACCCACCTCGGCCTTCCAAAGTGCTAGGATTACAGGTGTGAGCCACCACACCTGGTTCTCAGTGCCCTCCTGGCTCTCTCTCGTGTCAATGCTTAGATTCAGGTAGGATAGAAACCAGTTTCTTGGGCAACCCCCAAAAGTCTGCATGTTGGATATATGTTTCAATCTTCTCTTTTGCTCCCCAGGGAGAAGCCAGGCGCTAAAGAGTTTCTTCCAATTACACTGCATTGAGCCGGGGAAAGGGACTATGGTGAGTAGTGCCACAAATTAACGTGGCTGATTTTGTGCATCTGGAGTGCAGGAACCTCATAACTTTTTTCAGGATTTCTCATGAAGGGAATTATTCTGTGTATTGTGGAATCAGTGTCTCCATGAGGAGAAGGAGGGTCTGAGGCTTCTTATTTTGCTATCTGGCTTGCTGGATACATAGTTTTAAATTTTCTTGTAATGTCATTAAAGAGCAGTGTTAAGCCGGGCGCGGTGGCTCACGCCTGTAATCCCAGCACTTTGGGAGGCCGAGGCGGGCGGATCACGAAGTCAGGAGATTGAGACCATTCTGGCTTAACACGGTGAAACCCCGTCTCTACTAAAAATACAAAAAAAAATGGACAGGCGTTGTGGCGGGCGCCTGCAGTCCCAGCTACTCGGGAGGCTGAGGCAGGAGAATGGCGGGAACCCGGGAGGCGGAGCTTGCAGTGAGCCGATATCACGCCACTGCACTCCAGCCTGGGCGACAGAGACTCCATAAAAAAAAAAAAAAAAAGTGATGTTAAAAACTTCTCTAGCAGCATCATGTAAAAAAGAAACAAGTGAAATTCGTTTTAATAATACCTTCTATTTAACTGAATATATCCTAACTACTACCATTTCAACATATAATCATTATAAAATTATTAATAAGATATTTTACATTCTTTATTTTGTAATGTTTTTAAAACATAGTGTCTGTTTTACACTTAGAACACACTTTAGTTTGAATTAACCCCAGTTTATGTGTTCAATAATCACATGTGGCCAGTAGCTACTGTATTGGATAATGTAAATCTATAATATAGATATCTGTAATATAGATTTACTCCTATGAACAAATTTAAAAAGACAACCATAATACTAATTTAGGGCCATTCACAAAGGAGAAAACCTGAATGACCAAAAACATATGTAAAAGTATTTTTTTTATAGATAGAGAAATAAGGTCAAAGAATAAGATACCATTTTATAGCTATTGAATTGTCAAGATGTTTAAGAGAAACAGAAGAAAATTATAAAACTTTTGGGTGGTTCTTTCTATGACTGCCTTTTTTTCAAACAGAAAAGAATATTTTTCCTTCCACTTTATATGAATCTAATTTGCATTTCTGTCCTCACTGGAAATGATGACATGATGGAATGAGAAAATGAGTAATGATATGGTTACATTAGTTTGTTTCTTATACTTACGGATGAGCCTCTATAAATCAATCAAATGTCATTAGACTTTAGCTTTAAAAATGAAATTACTCAAATTCAGTTCATCAAGTTTTATAGACTTTAGCTATAAAAACAAAAATATGGTTTAGATTTTTATATATGAAAAGTTATTTTAGCATAGGGTTTCATTATAGTTCAAAGGATTATTTACATCTCCGAGAGATTTTGACTTTTTGGTTGTTCTGACAGGTTGATTTTAAATTTCTCTCCAATTAATTTTTATTCTCCAGCGAATTTCCATCAATCTCTCAATTACAGTAAATGATCTGTATGCAACTACCTATAGAAATCAATCTTGGGAAGAATTCCTTTTTGGAAAAACTACCTTTAATTGCTGTCAGTATGTTTGAAATTTCAGATTTCTGCAGATTGAGCATTTTTTAGACAGCGGCTCACCTGCAGAGGGTAAAATGTTTCCCGGCCACCAGCTTTAAGATCTGTCTGTATATCTACCTGTGGTTAGTCTTAGTCAAGCAGAACCATTGAGGAGAACAAACATTTTTTTTTTCTATGATTGAATAAAAGGACTAGGGGAATTGCCCTTAAAATAAAGACAGAAAAAAGAAGGAAGCTGTTTTATTCCCTGGGTATTGTCATTGGAGAAGAGACCAGAGCACAATGGCCAAGCTGAAGAATGAGTGTCATTGAAGCAAGAAATCTGGGCCAGACCAGCCCGGGGCACAAGGGATTGTGGGTATCCAAGTCTTCTGAATGTCACTTAAAAGGGTTCCACCAGGCACACACACCTTAAAATGATGCTCCTAATTGTTCTTCCTTTCTTTTTTACTTTCACAAATCACAAAGATAAAGTTAGGAAAAAGCTCAGCAGGAAGAGCCAGCTGCTGAGCCTGTTATGAGAAGAAAGAGCTCGGTAGAATGCTAATTTTTCTTTATTATCTTACCCTCTACAAAAGGCCGGCGGGCAGGTGAACACTCTGCCGAGAGAATCTGTGGAGTTTTGATCAGGAGCAGCAGTCTGTCTGCTGTGATGGAATTATCTAAAAATCGCCATGAACAGAGTAGGAGAAAGAAGCAGTAACTTATGTGATTTCCATCAATTCTCCAAGGCCAGATATAGCCTGCCAGTAGATTGAGGAAAGATAACAGGCTCTGCTCTCCTTAGCTAGAGACACACGGCTTCCAGAACACAGGCACGTTGAAGAGAAGCAGCAATATGTATTGTAATTATTTATGGGAAAGAAGACAGGTTTGGAATCAGGCTTCTATAGCAAAGGAGGTCTTTGCACAAGCTACTGTGCTCCATTCTCTCTCCCTCTCTCTCTGTCTCTCTCTCTCTCTCTCTCTCACACACACACACACACACACACACACACACCCAGAGGACCTCGATCAACTGTTCAAAGCACAGCGGTCCAGATCTGCCACTCACGAAATGCAAATGCTGATGTTGGAGAAGAGTCAGGGAATAAGGATTCCCTGTTTAAAGAAAAAGGCAGGGAGTCTGTTTTTCTGAGCCTCAGATTAGGAAGACAGAAAGGATCATCCATGTTTTTCTGCTCAAACCATATATCTAACCAGAAGGCTTTTGCACTGATTCTGTGTTTGACTGAAAATCATGCCAGGCAGGTCAACATTTCTTTTTTCTTTTCCTTTTTCTTTTTTTTTGAGACAGAGTCTTGCTCTGTCACCCAGGCTAGAGTGCAGTGGTGCTATCTCGGCTCACTGCAACCTCCACCTCCCAGGTTCAAGTGATTCTCCTGCCTCAGCCTCCCGAGTAGCTGGGATTACAGGCACATGCCACCATGCCTGGCTAAGTTTTGTATTTTTAGTAGAGATGGGGTTTCACCATGTTGGTCAGGCTAGTCTCAAACTCCTGACCTTGTGATCCACCCACCTCGGCCTCCCAAAGTGCTGGGATTACAGGTGTGAGCCACCATGTAATGCTCGGCCATCAGCATTTCTTTGTCTCTGTGTTTCAAACAGTTCCCATGGGCTACTACCACTTTTCAGCTCAGAGAACTACCTCATCTCCAAAAGTTAAAAGTCACAGTCCCAGGGGCGCTTCAGGACAGTTACTAGTTTGTGCTTGGCCATGCACCTTTAGCGCTCAGTTCTGGCAACATCTTCTCTCCAAGCAAATTCACTGGCAGGCCGAAGGGAGGAGGTGTTGCTATTCCCTGCCTCTGCCAGTCCCAGTTAAGATCATTCACCCTCAGTCCTGCCCCACTTACAAATCAATCTTGATGGAGGTAGAAAAATCCACTGCCAGAGTGGGCAGACCAGACTGAGAGATCCAGAATTAGAACTTGCTGTAAACTCACTGGCTATCCTGGATTTCCTACGCATGCCCACGGGGTCAAAGATCTCCCTTGACCCCCAAGATATTGCTTACCCCTGCATAATCACTTTGCCTATTGTTAAAAATGCAGATTCCTGGATCTCACCCCAAACTTATTCAATACGGGTGGGCCTGGAAATCTGTATTTTAACCGAGGAAGACCAATAGCCTATAAGAAGGGATATGATGGAAGACTAAGAACACGAGCTCTGGAGAAATTCTCTGCTCCTTCCCTTCATCTTTGTGTAATCTTGGGGAAAATTACTTAACTTTCCTCTGGCTCATCGGTTAGATGGTGATAATCACCTTAATACCATCCCCATAGAAAGGATTAAATGAGTAAACCAATTGAAAGTACCTAGAATGGTGCCAGGCCCATAGCAAGGCTTGATAAATGCTAGTTATTCCTCATAATGTAATAAGCACCTCAGAGAAATCTTAGAATCAAGTTTGAGATCCACAGGTCCAGTGTGTTTATCTTGGATTATAAATCTACCTTTTGGCCGGACACAGTGGCTCATGCCTAGAATCTCAGCACTTTGGGAAGCTGAGGTGAGTGGATTGCTTGAAGCCAGGAATTCAAGATTGCAGTGAGCTATAATTGCGCCACTGTATTTCAGCCTGGGTGACAGAGCAAGACCCTGTCTCAAAAACAACAACAACAACAAAACAAATCTGCTTTTTGCTCAGCCCTCCTGAGTCCTCCTGGGTTTGGAGCTCTGTGTTGTCCTCTCAACCTGTTTCCCTTAAACTTAGACCCTCTTGACTCTCTGGTAAATCTTTCCTACCCTTCTCTGTGCATGCTGGGAATGGGTGTCTTACCCACTTCCTTCCTGTCCTTTAGTCAGAATGGACTGGTCATTGAGAACAGGAATGCTGCTGTTGGCTTGAGGAGTATCTGCTCCCCAAACGGGGAAAAATACATTTTCTGTATTTTGGCCCCAACCATAGGAAGTCCCTGATCATTCCATATAATTTGTCGTCAGTGACTGTTCCATCCTAGCCCAAGCCGCTAGGCTTCTCTGGGCACAGGGCATTAGGAAAGGACCCCTTCCTGCTGGGCACGGTGGCTCATGCCTGTAATCCCAGCACTTTGGGAGGCCAAGGCAGGAGGATCACTTGAGGTCAGGAGCTTGAGACCAGTCTGGGCAACATGGAGAAACCCCGTCTCTGCTAAAAATACAAAAGCTAGCTGGTCTTGGCAGTACCTACCTGTAATCACAGCTACTCAGGAGGCTGAGGCACAAGAATCTCTTGAACTCAGGAGGCAGAGGTTGAAGTTAGCAGAGCTCATACGGCTGCACTCCAGCCTGGGTGACAGGGTAAGACTGTCTCAAAAAAAAAAAAAAAAAAAAAAAAGACAGAGCCCTTCCCTTAGGGATCCAACCTCAGAGTGACCAACAGTCTAATTTTTCCCAGGACTGTCTTGATTCTAGCACTGAAAGTCTCGTGTCCCTGGAAATCTCTCAATCCCAGGTAAACCAGGTTGATTGGTCACCATGTCCCCTGTAGTTACTGGGTTGGGTCACTGGTAGACCAAGCAGAAATGCCTAATCTGACTCCCAGTCGCAAGGCAGTAACTGACCTGGGGCCTGGGCTTAGCCATAAAAAACCTGCCGAGGCACGGGCCGGGCACAGTGGCTCACACCTATAATCTCAGCACTTTGGGAGGCCGAAGCAGGTGGGTCACGAGGTCAGGAGATCGAGACCATCCTGGCTAACACGGTGAAACCCCATCTCTACTAAAAATACCAAAAAAAATTAGCTGGGCATGGTGATGGGCACCTGTAGTCCCAGCTACTTGGGAGGCTGAGGCAGGAGAATGGTGTCAACCCGGGAGGCAGAGCTTGCAGTGAGCCAAGATCGCGCCGCTGCACTCCAGCCTGCGCGACAGAGCGACACTCTGTCTTAAAAAAAAAACAAAAAAACAAAAAAAACATCCTACAGAGGCATGAGTCTCAGACCAAGAGACACCTTGACTGTGTTGGTTTAGGACACCCAGGCCTGGAAAACATAATAGCACTCTATTTGCAAAGCTGACGGAGCAGAGTTGTACCAAACTCTGTATGTTTTCTGTAACTCAATAGAGATCCGAGGAATCCCACACTATGGTACTTCAGGTAGGCACTCCAAGTTTGTATCCTCCAGTCTGCCAAGTTTTCTGATGTGAATAACAGCAGGAGCTATAAATATCAATTCTTCCCTGGGTCTAGAGATGTATAGACTGATTACAGTTGAGTTGAAGAATGGCAGAAAGGCTTGCTTTCCTAATTTTTCAGAAGAGATTTGGGAGGGAGAAAACAAGGATCTAGATTTTACAGAGCTGTAGAAATTACCAGTGTTGCCAAGGTAGTTAGCCAACACCCAAAGACAACACAAAATCTCACCCTGTGCTTGCATATATAGTCTTCTAGCCCCAGTGGGTGTGAGTAATAATACTGAAATGAAGGAAATTACTTGAAGGAAATTGCCTGAATGGGACTGTTACAAGAGCAGGGTAGGGCTTACTTAATTAAAGCACAGTTTAATTACTGCTATAACTTAAGGCAATGCTGTACTGTGCAATAAGATGAGAATATGAGAAGCTTGGGCCTTGTTGGATAACAATTAATTTCAAATAGTTTTTTGGGGGATGTTGGTAAAGCATGATTAAATACAGGAACAGGCTGATAAATGAATCATTAGGGAAGTGCATTTTTAACCAAATAGAAATGAGTCTAGGAAGAATAGAAAAAAAGTCATTATAATTATCATGGTGTGGCCTTGTTAGGGAAGAGAGGGAGGATAGTCTCCAGGTCAGAATAACAGCCCAACCTAGCTTGAGCTCAGGTTCTGCCTCTTTGATGGAATCTCTGGTTCTCCTGGGAAGTGCCCACGAAGTAGTAAGCTCATTATAGCAGCAGGGCTGCTCAGAAAAATCCCTGAACCTCCACTTTCCTTGGGCTCATACCCTGCTCCAAACCATCGGTATGCTCTGCTGTCTCCAAGAGGCCAGAGTCCTAGTGCAAAATCCGCATCAGGCCTCCCCTTCTCCTTGACTAATTTCTGGCAAGAACATTCTCTTTTCAGACTCCAGTCTTTCAGTTTTGTTTTTCATTTGTCAACTGGGAAGAGAAAAATCTTCTCTTACCAACCTCAAAATAAAACTGTAAGATAAAACAACATATGAAGGTATCGGTAAAGGAAGTTTTTTGTTTGTTTTGTTTTGTTTTGTTTGAGATGAAGTCTTCCTCTGTTGCCCAGGCTGGAGTGCAGTGGCACAGTCTTGGCTCACTGCAACCTCCACCTCCTGGGTTCAAGCAATTCTATGCCTCAGCCTCCCAAGTAACTGGGATTACAGGCGCCTGCTACCACGCTTGGCTAATTTTTGTATTTTTAGTAGAGAGGGTCTCTCATCATGTTGGCCAGGCTGGTCTCGAACTCCTGACCTCAGGTGATCCACCTGCCTCGGCCTCTGAAAGTGCTTGGATTACAGGTGTGAGCCACTGTACTCAGCCAGGAAAAGGTTTTTCTAGTCAAACATGAAGATAAAACAGGAATATAAAATATTGTCTTTCATATAAGGGAATTGTCCAAGCTGAATGAGAATGAGAATAACAAAAAAGGAAGTCCTTAACCTGTTCAGAAATTTATGTACGTATCAGTATATTCAAAGAATTTCCATATACCCTTTATTCAAATTCACCAATTGTTTTTAACAGGTTGTTACCAAAACACCAGGGGTTCGCTCTAAGTCCTGCTGCTTGGTGCACAGAAAGTCAATCACTGAGACAATCGGTATTGCCAGGGAAGAAGGTTTTAATCGGGTGATGGGAGATCTATCTCAAATTCATCTCCATGACTGACTAAAACTACGGATTTATATAGCAGGGAGGAAATGTAACAATGTGTGGGAAAACAGGAACCAGGGAAGGGGTAAGGAAAAGGAGTTGTTCAACAGGAAGCAGGTGGTTACTTAGAAAAACAAGAATTAGGGCCAGGCACCGTGGCTCACGCCTGTAATCGCAGCACTTTGGGAGGCCAAAGTGGGTGGATCACGAGGTCAGGAGATCGAGATCATCCTGGCTAACACAGTGAAACCCTGTCTCTACTAAAAATACAAAAAATTAGCCGGGTGTGGTGGTGGGCGCCTGTGGTCCCAGCTACTCAGGAGTCTGAGGCAGGAGAATGGTGGGAAGGCAGGAAGCGGAGCTTGCAGTGAGCTGAGATCGTGACACTGCACTTCAGCCTAGGCAACAGCGAGACTCCGTCTCAAAGAAGAAAAGAAAGGAAAAGAAAGGAAAAGAAAAGAAAAGAAAAACAGGAATTAGGGAGAAGTAAGAAAGCAATTATGAAGGATGAGGGGTCTGGCATCTCATGTCTGGATGTGGTGATCTGGTGAGTTTCAGTTCTTTGATACCTTTTGAGAGGCCTGAGGAAGGAACTCGGATAAAACAAATGTAAGTTTTAAACTTTAAGACCAGAAGGGTCAATTTCTATGTCTATCCAAAATAATCGTCTATGGGACTATTGGGTCAGTTTCGATGTTACCTCATTTTCTCTCTCTCTCTCTCCACACAGGCATATACACACAAAACACACATTATTATATAGAGTAGGTTGACTATCACTGTGGTTAGAACATGTAACCACAGTAGTTACAATTTGGAAATTCAACATACACATAATAAATACTTTATCAAAGACATATTCCAATTTTGTCTGGTTCTGATAAGAGCTTTATACCATTTTTTTTCCCCCTCCACTTCAGGATATAGTCCAGGGTCAGGTATGATGTTAAATTGTCACATATCTTTATTTTCCTTTAATCTGGAATTGTCCTATCTTTATTTTTCACAACTTCGGCACTTTTGAAGGCAACAGGCCAGTTATTTTACAGAATGTTTTTCAGTTTGGGTTTGTTTGATGTTTCTTCATGATTAGATTCAAGTTTTGCACTGATGGCCAGAATACAAAAAAAAAAAAAAATCTGATATTGTATCCTCCTGGAGCATTGTATCTGCAGGTGCACAACACCCATCTGCCTCTCATTACCAGTGTTCATTTTGATCACTTAGTTTAGATGCTGTCCAGTTTATCCCACTGCATTATCACTATTTCCCCTTACAACCACAAAATATTCTGTAGGGAGGTGCAGAAAGACCACATAAATAAACTGCTCCTCATCAAACTCCCCTTCTACCTCAGATTTAGCATCTATTGTTGATTCTTACCCAAAACAATCTTCATTGTGATCGTTGCAAAATGATGGTTTTTAACTCCATTACTTCCTGCACTTTATCAGTTGGCAGGGAGTGATACAGTTAAAAATCACTAGTTTTATTTTTAATGAATGAGCTTTATGAATGGACTCTTCCTCCTCACTCTCCTTTCTCTTTTATCTATCTCTCTGCCTGGTTGTCTATCATCAGTATAGACTCAGGGCTCCTGTTCTGGTAAAGGATCATCATCCAGTACAGTTCTTATTACTTTCATGCTCAAATTCTCCTATCTATCTATCTATCTATCTATCTATCTATCTATCTACCTACCTACCTACTATCTATCTATCTAATCTATCTACTTACATACCTTCCTATCTACCATCTATCTATTATTATTTTTTAGTTACATTTTTTTGAGACAGGGTCTTGCTCTGTTGCCCAGGCTGAAGTGCAATGGTGTGATCACAGCTCACTACAGCCTTGATTTCCCAGGCTCAAACGATTCTCCTACCTCAGCTTCCCAAGTAACTGGGAGTACAGGCATGTGCCTCTGCACCCAAATTTTTAAAATTTTTTTGTAGTGATGGGAGTCTTGCTGTGTTGCCCAGGCTGATCTGCAACTCCTAGGGTGCAAGCAATCCTCCTGCCTTGGCCCCACAAAGTGTTGGGATTACAGACATGAGCCACCATGCCTGGCCTTTAAAGTTCTTTATTATCAGTAAGGACTCATGGTTCATGAGTCATTTATTTACAAGTTCATTCATAAACAAACATTCTGATGCCCCAATTTTTTTAAGTTTAGCCAATAAGAACTCCTTCAAAGTAGCCATGGTATTTAGAAATGAATATCTGGCTACTAGATGTTTTAATTGCTTTTAGGTCCTTTTAGCAGATAGTACTAGAAAATATTCACATATTTTAATATATTTGAAATATGAGTCTGTACTGATACCTCCAATTTCAACCCAGTCCCTCCATAGTGTTCTTTCTTGCCTTTCTCAACTCTACATTTTTATATCTTCCTTCTTCCACAGCGAGTATCCTGACGCCCAACAATATCATCATATACGCTGCTTTGCTCAATTCCACAATACATATAAAATGACTTCAGAATTTATATTCTTAAACCACTATGAAAACAAAAAAAATGAAACAAAACCCATAAAACCCTCTAAGAAGCTCAAGATTTGTTTGCAGTTTCCCCTAGACTGAGGGTATATAACTAAAGGACAGTGTTCAAATGTTCCCTCTATGTATTAATCTGTTCTCATATTGCTATAAAGACATACCTGAGATGGGGTAATTTATAAAGAAAAGAGGTTTAATTGGCATATGGTTCTGCAGGCTGTACAGTTCCCCTCTGTACTTCTGTTTCTGGGATTACAGGTGCCCGCCACCACACCTGGTTAAATTTTGTATTTGTATTAGAGACGGGGTTTCACCATGTTGGCCAGTCTAGTCTCAAACTCCTGACCTCATGATCTGCCCGCCTCAGCCTCCCAAAGTGTTGGGATTACAGGTATGAGCCACTGCGCCTGGCCCCTGCTTTCTTCTAGTACTTGCATGGTTTCATTTCTTATATTTAGAGCTCTGATCTTCCATGTGTGCATGTGTGTGTGCCTCTGTGTGTATGTGTGTGTGTGTGTGTGTATGAATGTGTGTGTGAATGTGTATGTGTTTGGTCTAAGGAATGGATCTAATTTTGTCTTTCTCCAAATGGCTACCAGTTGTCTCAATACCATTTATTTGAAAATCCACCTTTGCTCTAGTAATTTGAAATGTTCTTTTTATTATACTCTAGATTTCCATATGCAGTTAAGGTCTGGATTTTTATTCCACTCCCATTGGTCTGTTTGTCTGTTTACATGCCAATATCACACTGCTTTAATTACGGAGGTTTTGTAGTATGTTTTACAACCTGAGAAGGCTGATCACTTTCAGTTCCTCCTTTTCAGAGCTTCCCTAGCTATTCTTGCTTATTTATTTTTCTATAAGAATGTTGTTACCACTTGCCTACCTTCAGAAGAAAAAAAAGCATATCTTTAAAACTGTGATTGTATTATATTTATAACTAAACTCAGGGAGAACTCACATCATTATGATGTTGAAATGTCCTATTCAGGAACAAGGAAGGTCTTTTACTTAGGAATTCATTAAAATTTGTATTAGAATTTTAAATTAATTAGAACTCTAAGTCCAATTGAATTAACATGGTATGATTAAACCCAAGGGTATCATATTAGAGGAATTATGATTATCATATGGACACATATGCACATCATATTCTCTCTCAAATGCAAGTTTACAGAATACACACAAACTCTAATGTATTTCCTTTGAACAGCAGCTTGTAGAAGAACTTAAAATTGTCCATTAAGCTATAAACATTTAACTTTCCTTCCAAAATGAAATAAAAATAACATAGGAGGCATGACCTTTTGCAAAATATGTGATTTGAAAAGCTCATTAAAAATGCAGGATGTTATTCTGCTCCTACAAACACTGACCTCAGATGAAGGGAGATTCTTCAAAACGGATAGAAAGATGAGAGCTGAATTGCTGATGACCTTGTACAGAATAGTTTCGTTCCTGCATGTGGAGGTTAGCAACTCTACGTTATTATTATATATAAAAACTTGTCATTTGTGTGAGAGAAGTACCTCCTTGCTCACAAAATCTGTTTTTTACTCTCGTGGTATGACTCATGAGAGGAATTTTAGAAAGAGCTTATTTTTGAACTTACCTTTGAAATTATTGTCATTCAATACTGATTCACTATTGTGCTTGTGGCCATTTGATAGACTGCCACATAACCACTGGGATGCTGGGAAGACCATGTGGGCCTCACTGTCGCCAGGAGACAGAGGTCACCAAGCCAGTAAGTTCTTCCACCATGGATCATTAGGCACAAAAACAACCCATGCATAAAGCTCACTGTCTCAAGGGGCTTGACCACAAAGGAGTGAACTCTTAAAATGTTGAATGTCTAAACATTAAAATAAGATACCAAAAGCCCTGTGACATCCAGAAGGCTGTGGACTCTTGGCTTTAAATTTATGAGCTGTATTCATTTCTCCCCTCAATGTGATTTCCTGGGCAATTGCCTTACCCACTCATTTCTCTCATGAAATGTTACTTGCTATTTCTATTTCTTTCACTTGTTCTTTGCTCATTAGCCCAGTGGTTTAAATGTTGGGTTCTATAGTCAGACATATATGGATTGAAACTCTCTCCATCATGGTCCTGCCTGTGTACCTGGGTGAAGAACTTAACATTTCTTGTGGCTTCAGTTCCTCTATTGCAAAATTGGGACCATATTGGTAGTGACTTATGGAGTTAATGTGCAGATTAAAATAGATGCAATAGATGCATAAACATAGGCAAAGGGTAGTCCAAAGTGTTTGCTATGTTGGCAATGAAGTCTAATATATACAGCTGTTTTTGTTATTTAATCTTTTGTTTGTTATTTAAAAATTTGTCGGTTACATAAATAATTAGAGAAAATTTAGAAAATTTGAGGAAAACAATCAACAATAATCCTATTAATCAAAACAATCACTTCTGTCATTGTTGTATTGCTATTCATTCTTTTCAAAACAATGTTTTTTGAATTCTGTTTTCAATACTTGACATCTTTACATTGCCTTTAAAAAAACTGAGACAGGGTCTTGCTCTGTCATTCAGGCTGGAGTGTGATGGCGTGATCATAGCTCACTGTAACCTCTGACCTCCTGGGCCCTAGTGATCCTTTTTCCTCAGCCTTCCAGGTAGCTGGGACTACAGGTGTGCACCACCATGCCTGGCTAATTTTTCCTTTTTGTTTTTTGTAGAGACAGGGTCTCACTATGTTGCCCGAGATAGTCTCAGGCTTCTGGGCTCAAGCAATCCTCCCACCTCAGGCTCCCAAAGTGCTGGGATTACAGGTGTGAGCCACAACACCCAGCCTACATTCTAATTTTTATGCTACAAAATAGTCTTTGTAATTATTTTTAATGACTACATGATAATTTTATTGAGAAAGTAGACACTAATTTACTTGTTGGCTGATATACTAATGAATATTTTGGTGATTTTAATTTTTTTCTGTTAGTAATATTTCTGTGCAATGATAAGTATGTTGCATAGATTTATTCCTCTCTATATTGTATTTTTCCCTGGGATATAATTATAGAAGTGAAATTACTGAGGCAAGGATAGATACTTTTCATGGCTCTAAACACATATTATAAATCATTTTACTAAAAGTATTATTTCAGTTTGCCATGTCACCAGCAAAAGTTAATTTGGAATAGTTTTTTTAATGACACAAGGATTTTTTTGTTTCTTAAATGTTTGCAAGAATTTAATACTGAAGGCATTGAAATATTCTATTGCACTTAGCCCTCTGATAACATTTCTTATTTTTCTCTTGGTTATTTGCTTAGTCTGCTGGGGCAGAGATCCCTGGCTGGGGCCCAGTATCCATTCTTCTCTTCTCCTTGGCAATAGAATTTTGGATGTTTAGCTTACATATAGCCAATGAATAAAGACTACACTTTCCAGCTTCCTTTGCAGCTATGTGTAGCCATGTGAATCAGTATTGGTGAATGAAGAGTGTATTGGTATCTAGTAATAATATTATCACAATAGCAGCTTAAACAAAACCTATTTATTATCTCCACTTCTGTGAGTCAAGAGTGTGGACCTACATAACTGTTCTGTGCTTCAGCATATGTCTTAAAGCTGCCATCAAGGTGGCAGTCAGGTCTGGGGTCTCATCTGAGGTTGGACTGCGGAAGGATCCACTTTCAAGCTCAGGTGTTTGTTGGCAGGATTCAGTTCCTTGTGAACTGTCAGATTGAGGGTCTCTGATCTTTGCTAGCTGCTGACTAGAAGCTATGCTTGGTTTCTTGTCACCTGGGCTGCTTCATACATGTCAGCTGAGGTCCTCTAAGCGAGCAAGCGAGAGCACTGTCATATTTCATCACCTTTAGCAGATCCTTTGTTAGAAACCAATCACAGGTCCTGCCCACAGTACAGGGGACAGGATTACAGAAGGCTTTTTGGGATATGTGAGAACCATCTTTGAGTCTGTCTACCATAGGGTGGATGCAAAAGTGATATGCGTAACTTCTGGATATTGTCTTTAAAAGAAGAATTTGTGCCTTTTTTCTTACTTACTAAAATAAAAACTTGGTGACTGAAGGCTCCACAGCCATTTGTGTCATGAGATGGAAACCTCTTGCTGAGGATGGCAGAGCAACAAAATAACAGAGTTTAGGAGTCCTACAGTAGCTGGACTAAACTTCACTATTATTTTGGATTTTCTGTCATTTGAAGCCAAAATGAATCCTAATGGATAGAGAATTTATTGTGCCACTTTTAGTCATTTTATATGTTTATAAAATTATTCTAGTGAGATTTTCTCAAGTATTATTTTGTACTTTTAAATTA
>NW_012110585.1:1797469-1799551 GCF_000951045.1 Mandrillus leucophaeus | reverse complement strand
GCCACCACGTGCCGCTAATTTTTTGTATTTTCAGTAGAGACGGGGTTTCACCGTGTTAGCCAGGATGGTCTCCATCTCCTGACATCGCGATCCACCTGCCTCAGCCTCCCAAAGTGCTGGGATTACAGGCGTGAGCCACCATGCCCGGCCATGTGGTTTATTTTCTAATGTGGGTTTGAATGAATGCAATACAGTACAAACAGCATATTTAAGTGGATAGTTGAATTAGAGAAATGTTTGAAGTCAGACTGACTTGAGCTCAAATTTCCTTCACAACTTAAGAGTTATGAGGCCTTAGACAAGCATTCCAACCTTGTTGAGACTAGTATTCTCATCTGCAAAATGGAATAATATTAATGCCATATTTGAAATCTTGTAGGGATTAGAGAATGCATATAAAAGGATTATAAACATATTAGGTACTCATTACGAGGAAGTTATTGTTACTATTTCTTCTCTTAATTATTTCCTTCCTTGGGACCCTTTTCTCCCCTGTAATTTTATCCTTATAGCTTAGTATGCTTTTTCTTTTTTTAGTTAAACAGTTAAAAGTTTATGAATTTGTTTCTCAATCCTGCTTGGCCTCCTTTCATGCTTTAATAAGTACTCATTATTTTCTAAATGATGTATTACAGCCATTTCTCAATATCTGAATGATATTGGTTCCAGGAGCCCACTGCAGATGCCAAAATTTGTGGATGCTCAAGTCCCTGATATAAAATGGTGTAGTATTACATACTACCTACATATGTCCTCCCATATACTGTTTTTTTTTAAAAAACAAACAAACAAACAAACAAACAGTGTCTC
Source organism: Mandrillus leucophaeus (assembly GCF_000951045.1). Lineage (NCBI taxonomy): Eukaryota > Metazoa > Chordata > Mammalia > Primates > Cercopithecidae > Mandrillus > Mandrillus leucophaeus. The sequence continues at coordinate 1,798,741 of NW_012110585.1, read as the reverse complement.
GCTCTGTCGACCAGGCTGCAGTACAGTGGCACGATCCCAGCTCGCTGCAACCTTCGCCTCCCAGGTTCAAGCGATTCTCCTGCCTCAGCCTCCTGAGTAGCTGGGATTACAGGTGCATGCCACGACGTCCTGCTAGTTTTTTTGTATTTTTAGTAGAGACGGGGTTTCACCGTGTTGGCCAGACTGGTCTCGAACTCCTGACCTCAGGTGTTCTGCCCGCCTTGGCCTCCCAAAGTACTGGGATTACAGACATGAGCCACTGCACCCAGCCCCATATACTTTAAATCATTTCTAGATATAATATCTAGCACAATGTAAATGGTTATTATATTGTTTGGGGAATAATGATAAGAAAAAAAAGTCTATACATGTCAGTTACAGGCCTAACTACATAGTACACACCAGCAACAACATAAACTTTTCTGGATTTTTTTCTGAATATTTTTGATTTACAGTTGGTTGCATCTGCAGATGTGGAACCCACGGATAGGGAAGGCTGACTGTTTTCTATTGTTTATCTTCTCCTTTGTCTAGTCATTACAATACTCCTTTCTTTTTTTTAAATTTTTTTTAGGTGATGTCTCACTCTTGTCCACCAGCCTGGAGTGCAACAGCGCGATCTCGGCTCACTGCAACCTCTGCCTCCTGGGTTCAAGTGATTCTCCTGCCTCAGCCTCCGGAGTAGCTGGGATTACAGGCACCCACCACCACGCCCGGCTAATTTTTGTATTTTTAGTAGAGATGAGGTTTCATCATGTTGGCCAGGCTGGTCTCGAACTCATGACCTCAGGTGTTCCACCTACCTCGGCCTCCCAAAGTGCTGGGATTATAGGCTTCAGCCACTACACCTGGCCTAGAATACTTCTAAAAAAAAATCCAAATAGTTGGGTTATAATTTAAATAAACTACTTTTAGTTGTATTGCATTGTGATTAGGAAATGTGGCCTACCCAACTTCTGTTTTTGTGAATTTATTGAGATTTTCTTTATTTCTGACTACATGATTCATAGCTGGTAAATGTTCTATGGAGCTCTCAGAGAGGATTTATTTTTTGTAGAATAGAGTAGTATCAGGGGCCTCAGCTAGATCGATATTCAGGTTCAGTGATGCCAGAGCGCAAGTTGGGCAACCTCCTGGGAAACCAGCTATGGGCCAGATGTGGCAAGAAGCCATGTGGGCAGCTGGGCGCAGTGCCTCACGCGTGTAATCCTGGCACTTTGGGAGGCCAAGGCGGGTGGATCACCTGAGGTCAGGAGTTCGAGACCAACCTGA
>NW_012110585.1:1787060-1797248 GCF_000951045.1 Mandrillus leucophaeus | reverse complement strand
CCATGTGGGCAACAACTCAAAATCTGTCCAAACTGCGGTTGAAGCATATACAGGCACAGTTCGTGAACAAGGATGCTGGGGAGTCCATTTGGATTCCTGGGTGGAATTAGACAGTTAAGCAATAAATTGGCTGGGGAACTGGTCTTTAGAGCAAAGCTGTGCTACCAGGTGCAAGCACATAGGAACATTGATGTGCCCTGGGACTTCCCTCTTTAGCTCCGGGATCTAGGTAGCAGAAGTGATAAAATTGTCCCCATTGCCTAGGAGATGCTGTTGCTTTCTTTCCTTGTCTCTCCCAAGCAGGAAGAGAAGCTCAGGGGTGGCTCCCTGCTAAAGCAGGCAGATACGGTAGTTACAGAAATCAGTGACATTATAGGAGAACACTGGCATGAATTGTATGCCAGGCAAGTCCTCTCTACTGTCAGTGGAGAGGCCTGAGCACTGGTGCTTGGCCGAGGAAGAAGAGGGCAGATGACAGGAGTCTGCTGCTGCGGCAATCAGAGCTGATGTGCACTGGGCATCCACACTGGAGCAGACACTGTTCAGGGCTTTCTATGCATTATCACAGGCAGCTGTTCCATTATCCCATTTTACTCATGAGGAAACTGAGGTTCAGAGAGACAAAAGATTTCCTTTTATTAAGTGAACAGAAGAGCCAAGAAGTGAACCTGTCTGTGTGACTCCAGTGCTTTATCCTTTATGCTATGTTGCTTTTTTCCCCAAAGATCCAGGGACCAGCTATTAAAGGGCCACATCCAAGATCCTAGCCTTGGAAAGGTTACAATAGATACATATAAATACAGATTATTTTTTAAGATTGTATTGCTCAAATATATTACCAAGCTTGAGGAGCATCTGTTTGATCTGTCAGAGACTGAAATGGCTCATGAAAATTGTATTTCTGCAGTATCTTTTTCATTCTAATGGTTTTAGCTCTAGATCTTTGGTTGCTGCTTTCTTTGATACGTGGCAGTTTGCCATTGTGAGGACTTCCATTTTTTTCTGGCATGTTTATAGAAGTACTGCTTTACCTGCTGATTATACCTCACAGGTTGAAAGTACACATGCATTCACATACACATCCAAAGGCTTTTCAGCATATTCTCCCACCCCTGCAGTTCTGGGACCATCCATCACAGTTGCACAGACTCTTGCTTAAGTGTGATATGATCATGATATGGTGATCACAGGCCATCTTGTAATCTGTATCAAAAGCATCTTACGTCAATATTTTCTCTTCCCAGATCCAAAAGTGAAAGGATTAATATTTCTCTACACCACCTCTGTTATCTCTTAAAATGTGGATACTTGTTCAATGTCTCTAAATGCCTCATGGGTCCACAGATTCATTTTTAATGATTTAAACATACTGGTTTTTTGTTTTTGTTGTTGTTATTGTTTTGAGATGGAGTCTCGCTCTGTCACCCAGGCTGGAATGCAGTGTCATGATCTTGGCTCACTGCAAGCTCCGCCTCCCAGGTTCACACCATTCTCCTGCCTCAGCCTCCCGAGTAGCTGGGACTACAGGCGTCCAGCACCACGCCCGGCTAATATTTTTGTATTTTTAGTAGAGACGGGGTTTCGCCGTGTTAGCCAGGATGGTCTCGATCTCCTGACCTCGTGATCTGTCCGCCTCAGCCTCCCAAAGTGCTGGGATTACAGGCGTGAACCACCGTGCCCGGCCCAAACATACTTTTCAGTAGTTCCTGGTGAAGTCAGTTATCACCTTTTTGCAATAAAGAGACCACTGGGTACTTTTGTGTGTGGACATTCCAGAGGATGTTCAAGAGCGACCCAGATCCAGATGTAGTTTCATATTCCCTGAAACACGCACACTAAAACATATTTATCACCTTCAGACATACAATGATGAGGAATCTTTGAACACCTGGTAAAATCCTCAAAAAACGAAATCAATCCTACTAAGCGACTGGACAAGTTAAAATGTCTAAAACACCACACCAGCTTCCAAAAAGCAGTTGGATGATAATCCGCAAAGTCTGTTATTGTTATTGCGTGATCACCTTCATTTTCCAAGAAGCTTTCAAGTCCCTTCCATACTAAGACTAGTAGACGAAACAGTGATTGAACCTGGATTTGGAGTTGTTCTTCTAATCTTAAAGAATCTGAAGCGCCTTGTAAAGTAGCTGGCTCTCTGTCTGCAGGAATGACCTTCTGTCCTCCAGGGCCTCCCTTATCCAAGATGCCCTGAGTATAACACTTCTGGCCATTGTAACTATTGGACTTTTTGACATAAGTTGTTGATTTATTAGTCAGCAGGGATTTGCATACTTTGGGTGCATGAATTTTCCTGTGGTTTAGATTTGTTATTTTTAGATAAATATCCTCTTGAACCAAGGTAACAGATGTAGGAAGACAAGAGGCTGATGCTGAGATGCAAGATTGCCCTGTCTGACTTGAAAAGAGGATGGAAAATATGTATTTTCTGTAGACTGGCTTGACTTCAAAAAGGATCTTTCAGGTCATTTAAAATTTCTTCTTTCAAAATGTAAGTAAGAAAAGATTGCCACAAAACATGGATCATTGAGATATGAATCAACTGCTGTCCACTCCGTCATGACTTCCTCATCATGGACAAGGAAATTACATGGTAAATTTTTTTTCAACGATTTATTTATTTATTTATTTGAGACAGAGTCTCACTCTGTTGCCCAGGCTGGAGTGCAGTGGCGCGATCTCGGCTCACTGCAAGCTCCGCCTCCCGGGTTCATGCCATTCTCCTGCCTCAGCCTCCCGAGTAGCTGGGACCACAGGTGCACGCTGCCACACCTGGCTAATTTTTTGTATTTTTAGTAGAGACGGGGTTTCACCATGTTAGCCAGGATGGTCTCAATCTCCTGACCTTGTGATCCACCCACTTAGGCCTCCCAAAGTGCTGGGATTACAGGCGTGAGCCACCATGCCCCGCCAGGGCTTCGTAGCATTTCATGGTGTATGTGTACTACATTTTCTTTGTCCAGCCCACCATCGATGGGCACCTAGGTTGATTCTATGTCTTTGCTAGACAATTACACTTTTGATACCAAGAGTGAGTGACTTGAGATGAGAACCTCCATTGCAGAATTCTGGAAGTTATTTGTATTTATTCATGTTGCAGGAAGATGCTACTTTTCATTTCCCAGGAAGGCAAACTTTGACAAGGATCCTTCTAAGGTAAGGCAGAACTTTCCAGGCTTGTTCAGCTGAGATCAAATTCTGTATTCCCCGAAGTGGGAGGATGCAGCTCTTTCCAATTCATGACAGAGATATTCATCTGTTTAACAGGTAGAGTCAGAACCCTGGGCTGCCACTTAGACACGGAGGGATATGTGGTGGATCTTGAACACCATTTGCTTGCTTTCTTTGCTGCTCTATTTCCATCAGTGAATGGAATATTCCTTGCAACATCTAGGTTATGTACTAGTAGGATATCTAAATTAAATGAAGGCAATGAGTAGTTCATATACATTGAGAGTCTTGCCTAAATGGGCAAGTAGATGAGAAGGCTGGAGAAGGTCAGAGTCTCCTCCTTGGCCTGTCTTCACTTTTGGTATAACTTTTAGATTTAGTAAGTCTCACTGGTCTAGGATAATTAGGACGTAGTCTAGATCTTCCACATGCCTTCACCAAGTTGGACTTTTCTTTTTTTTTTTTTTGAGACAGAATCTCACTCTGTCACCCAGGCTGGAGTGACACAATCTCAGCTCACTGCAAGCTCCACCTCCCAGGTTCACGCCATTCTCCTGCCTCAGCCTCCCGAGCAGCTGGGACCACAGGCGCCCACCACCGCGCCTGGCTAATTTTTTTGTATTTTTAGTAGAGACGGGGTTTCACCGTGTTAGGCGGGATGGTCTCGATCTCCTGATCTTGTGATCCGCCCGCCTTGGCCTCCCAAAGTGCTGGGAGTACAGGCGTGAGCCACCGTGCCCAGCCAACATTAGACTTTTCTTATTGGTTAGCCTATCATCCCATGTCTAGTATGCCATTTGTCAAAGGACTACTCATGCTATTCATCTTCATCACAATTTCTTCACCTAAATCATTCTCAGCAGACGGTGTTGAAATGCTTTGGAATCACCTTCTTCCTCCTCTTACTATTTTATGTATTGTTCAGTCTCAGCAACCAAAAGAGAGATGAATAAAACCCTTTTGCAACATCAGTTTTGTTTTTCAAAAGGTTTCACTGAAAAGCTGCTGTTCATATGTTGAAGCCTCTTGAAATTTTGCTATACAAAATCTCATTTATAGAATTACCAAATTTATAGAATGAAATTACTTCCTTTAACACTTCATTCACCTTTTCCCCCTGCCTGGAATGCCTGTTGTCATCTGCCTGGTAAGTTCGTGCTTAAAGGACGATTTAACTATCATCTCCCAGCAAGCCCTTTAAAGAAACTTCCTTTCCTCTATTCAGCTGAGTTTTTTTTGTTTTGTTTTGTTTTGTTTTTTGAGACAGAGTCTCACTGTGTCACCTAGGCTGGAGTGCAGTGGCCCCATCTCAGCTCACTGGCTCACTGCAACCTCCGCCTCCCGGGTTCAAACGATACTCCTGCCTCAGCCTCCTGAGTAGCTGGAATTACAAGTGCCTGCCACCATGCCTGGCTAATTTTTGTACTTTTAGTAGAGAGAGGGTTTCACCGTATTGGCCAGACTGGTCTTGAACTTCTACTTCAGGTGATCCCCCTGACTCAGTCTCCCAAAGTGCTGGGATTACAGGCATGAGCCACTGCACCCAGCCGCACTCAGCTCTTCTCTACTGCTATAGAACCTCTGCTTTAGGAAGCCTTTTTTCCTCTGTGTTTTAGCATATTTTGTACATACCATTTCTATGGCACATATATTATATCACAGTTGATTATCCCACAGCCCAGATTCAGAACTTCTGGGGACTGTGTCTTCTTCTCTCTGTCATTATAACCTAGTTCGGAATCTGGTGTACTTAGCATCTGCGCACAGATTTGTGCAGGTATCTATTTGCATGAGTGCATGATAAGCTTTAAGGAAAAAGACCAGACCAAAGTCAGGCAAGGAAGATGGGGAAGACAGTAAAATGTCTGTTCCCTAAGACCTAGGCTTGATCCCTTTTCAGGAGAGGGGTTTTAGCCAAAAATGAAAGAGCTGCTTCCTTAAAGATTTTCTAGGACTTTTGGCACTATCAGGGCTACCCTGGAACCCAGAAAGCTCTGCAGTACACGCCTGGGGAGAAGGGTGCCACCCATTTCTCCACCATCACTGTCTGGTTCTGGGGGTGCAGAGATGCATTGAAAGAACTTCATGACAATTTGTTACCTTGAGGTACCAAAACACAGCTTTGCAAACTCCCAGAGACAGTGCTCTCGGAAGAAGAAATCTCATCGATTGCTGCAGCACCAAAAATAACGGCAGTGACAAAGTCCAGGCTCTCTTGGAAGTGATCTGTAGGCGGCCAACATTGAAAACAAGGCCAGCCAAGAGGTTGAAGCTGCAGTGAGCTATGATCTTGTCCTCTTGTCATTGCACTCTAGCCTGGGTGACAAAGCAAGACCTTGTCTCTGAAACAGAAAAACAAAATAGGCCGGGTACAGTGGCTAACACCTGTAATCCTAACACTTTGGGAGGCTGAGGCAGGCGGATCACCTGAAGTCAGGAGTTCGAGATGAGCCTGGCCAACATAGTAAAACCCTGTCTCTACTAAAAATACAAACATTAGCTGGGCATGGTGGCGCACACCTGTAATCCCAGCTACTCAGGAGGCTGAGGCAGGAGAATCGCTCGAATCCGGGAGACGGAGGCTGCAGTGAGCCGAGATGGTACCACTGCATTCCAGCCTGGGAGACAGAGCAAGACTCCATCTCAAAAAACAAACAAACGAAAACAAAACAAGAAAACCAACAACAACAACAAAATTGTTTTTAACTTAAAAAATCAACAATTTTAAAAAATTGAAGAGAGACCAGAGGAGAGTGAGCACTCAGAGCCCCTCAGAAAACTCCCAGGACAGACGGAAAGACTTGGGGACAGAGGTTAACGACCAGCCCTCTGCAGGTGGGGCCACCCCGCCAGCACCATTGGGTTTAAAGAGAACATCACCTAATTTGTACTGTCTGGCGGGGCCTAGGAAATCCTGGGTTACAACTGAATAATAGTTTCGTCATTTTGAATAGGGGATATACATAAGATGCTAAAAATCACATGCATATTAGAATTATGTTTTGATTAAGTGCCTTTATAGACATGTCAAAACATTGATTAGGTGGCTCAGGGGAAGAGAAAGTTTCCCATTTCCTGAGCTTACCACCATGGAATCAATCATTTGAGTGGGCACTGAGCATGGAGTGTTCACCTTGAAAGATGAAAGTCCACAAGAGAAATGTGTTTGACAGGAGGTGGAGGAAAGGGCGGCTGTCTGGCTGCCAGAGACTTCAAAAGGGAATTTACCTTGGTGATTTCCCCGCAGTCTAGGGGCTGGCCCTTAGTTTTTCAGGTTCAGAAACTGAGAAAATTGGTTTTGTCAGCACACGGAGGTAAGATCGGTTTATCAGGCTCTCGGTCATACTCGCCAAGTTCACAAGAGACGGGTGTGTAAATCAAAATGCCACGTTATTAATTTACAATGACAAGTAAAATCAGGCAAGAGATCAGACACACATCCTGTTTCAAGCCCATTCTCTCCCTGTGGTGCAATCTAGGTGGGAAGTCAAATGATCATCAGAAGACAGCTTGGAGAGGCTGGAATCAGAGTGAGAAGAGGGAGCCGGCGGCCCCATTGGAAAGTTAAATGAAGCTGATGCTTCACTCTCCACCAAAGGGATAGGATTTTTCAGACAGGTCACTCACTCCCACACAGACCTGGATGTACATGACCCCCTCTTCCTCCTGGACACTGTTTTGTCCTGTGCTGGGCACACCTCTTGTGCCGGACATGTTCTTTGTTCTGCAGTGTCAATTCCATGGATTACGTTACAGCCCAGTTCTTGATCTTCTTTGACCTTGTCTCCACCCCGCCTACCAAGTGAAGCCAGGAAATGGACAGCTGTCCCAGAGTGACCCTAACTGAAGGTGTGCAGTGGCTATCATGTTCTGCTGAAGTTAGGAAATGTCATGTGATCATGTGTGATCTGTGTATAAACCAAACAACCTCCCCACCGCCAACCCAGGCTTCGCCTGCCGATCTTTGGGGCAGGTCCAGTGGTGCAGAGGCTAATGAATTGATAATGATGGGTGATCAATACCTTTATCTCAGAATAGGGGCTGCCTCTTCTCTGTAAACCATTTGCTACCTTAATTGAACCCAGGGTAAGCTGCGGTTGGGAGCCGAATTGATGAGCGCGCTGCTGGAGTCCTAGAATTACAGGCTCATTCTCTGCATTGGCACTCAGACACGATACCTGAAATGCTCAGGATGTTAGCTGACACCTTTGTGAAAAGGAAAAACTATCCTAAAGGTAACGGCTTTGGTTTGGTTTGTGGGGAAAGAAATCTTCCCTGCCTTCATAGCTTTCAGTGCTGCCTGTTTGTTCTAATGTGTTCTGACGTCCTCAGCTCAGCACTTCCTAAGACACCTCCCTCACCAACAGGATGGCCACGTCAGCCTCCACTGGGCTTAAATTATACGAATACACAGCAATGCAGAGACCTTGCCATGTGCTAGACTCTCTTTGCAGCACTTTACATATTAATTCCTTCAACTTTCACAATAATCCTGTGATGTTTGGCACTATGACTGCCTTCATATTACAGATGGGGAAAGGAGACATGGAAATTAAGTAACTTGCTCAAGGTCACTAGCTAATAAGTAGCAGGGCCAGAATCTAACCCATTAGCCCAGCTTCCTATCCACAGTGGTAAACAGAGCTGAAAGGTTTCTTTTTTCTTTTTCTTGTCTTTTTTTTTTTTTTTTTTTTTTTTTTTTTTTGAGATGGAGTCTCGCTCTGTCGCCCAGGCTGGAGTGCAGTGGCGCGATCTCCGCTCACTGCAACCTCCGCCTCCCAGGTTCAAGCCATTCTCCTGCCTCAGCCTCCCGAGTAGCTGGGACTACAGGTGCTTGCCACCGCGTCCGGCTAGTTTTCTTAAAAAATATTTTTAATAGAAACGGGGTTTCACCGTGTTAGTCAGGATGATCTCAATCTCCTGACCTTGTGATCTGCCTGTCTCTGCCTCCCAAAGTACTGGTATTACAAGCGCGAGCCACCGCACCTGGCCCAGAGCTGAAAGGTTTCTGTACATGTATTCAATTCTCCCCGTATTAAATTTTAGCTGATGATGCTAAAGTTGCCATCTGGGTTTCCAGGAATCTGCTTGAAAATTGGGGTATATTGGCCGGGCGTGGTGGCTGATGCCTGTAATCCCAGCACTTTGGGAGGCCGAGGTGGGCGGATCATGAGGTCAGGAAATCGAGACCATCCTGGCTAACACAGTGAAACCCCATCTCTACTGCAAATACAAAAAAACTAGCCAGGCGCGGTGGCGGGCGCCTGTAGTCCCAGCTACTTGGGAGGCTGAGGCAGGAGAATGATGTGAACCCGGGAGGGGGAGCTTGCAGTGAGTGGAGATCGCACCACTGCACTCCAGCCTGGGCGACAGAGCGAGACTCCATCTCAGGAAAAAAAAAAAAATCGGGGTATATTAACAACATATATTTGCTTCTGCTGTTTGTCTATTCTTGGATAAAGGATTAATCTCCCTGGAAGTCAGTTTGTTTAAACTCAGGGCAGTAGACTACAGAATGTCTAAGCTCCCTTCTAGTCTTGACTTTCTGAGTTTACTACCGTGGTCACCACTGCCCCAATACTACTACTTTGTATTTGCATGGAGTTTGACATTGTACATAATAATGGAATTCAACAATGTACATAATAATGGAGTTTAACAATGTACATAATAATGTACATACCTACATTTTATTTTATCATTAAATCGCCACTGAGCTAAAAGGTAGTTTTTATTTACTTATCTGTTTCCAGAGATAGCTGGTATAGTGCTGTGCATAGTAGGTACTTCTGATTTGCTTACTAACTTGAACTGATTCTCACCATAATCCTGTAAGATGGGCATGGAACATTATTATCTTCACTGTATAGATGAACAAACTAATGATTAGGGGGGCTTAATAAGTGACCTAAAATCATAGAGTTCCTTTTAAGCTCTCCTTTATTTCCTTTCATCCATCCCTTAGTGGCATGGTGAATGCACCTGTCCTCCTACAGAAACAAATTCTCAAGCAATAAACAACAGTACAGAGTTTATTTCCTAGGCAGCTGTCTGCCAGAGAAACAAGAAGATTATGCCTGGCATAATGTGTAACTTTTCTAGCTACTCGTTTAACAGAACAAATTGTCCTAAGGTGGTTTTTGTGGAGCTATGAAGCGACTGAATGCTGTGAGTACATGTCATTTTCAAATTGCATAATTGGTAGCTAAAGATGAACTTTTGATTGCATTTTGTTTACTGAATTAGAACTTCTCAGTGTTGAACAATGATTCATGCAACATCGCTCAGGAGCTTTGTGCAATAAAAAGATAGCTCAAGTGACTCAGACTTCAACATCTTACAGTGTGTATATGTGACTCCTTTTTTGTTATGGGGTAAAGTAGTCCAAACTTCTGCAAACCACAAATCTAATAGAGATGAAAACAGCAAGTTAAATATTGGATCCAAGTTAAAAATTTGGTTAAGTAGGGTGTTATATAGATTCATTAATGACTTTTGCCACCAAAATTTTTCCAAAGACATACTCTTTGCACATGGAGGACAAGAGCACTAATGATCTTAAAATCATCCTGAAGTTTAATTCCCTGAGGTTCTGTTCTCTGGGAACTGTTTAGCTCTTCCAAGCTTCACATTCTCCAGACTTTCAAAGGGATGGCGGCCTCAGATGGGATGATCCTCTGGGAAAACAGAGCTCCATAAATACATCAAGTCTTATTATCAGCATGAAAAACCCTTTCTGATGATGCCTGGGGGTAGTGAGGATCGGAACACAGGAGGAAAGGAAAGGGCGGAAAGAAATGAGAGCTGAAAGAACCCTGTTAGCTGGAACACGGCCCACGGCCCATCCAAAGGAAAAGCGTAGACATTTATGTTTGGCTATTAGTTATCTGTGTGCTTGCTCTTCTTCCTCGTGAAATAGCTGGACTCCTCTGCAACTGCTGTGCTTTTTCTCTCCTTCTTTCTTTTCTTTTAATTTTTTTTTTTTTTTTTTTTTTTTTT
>NW_012110585.1:1754583-1786820 GCF_000951045.1 Mandrillus leucophaeus | reverse complement strand
GCTGGGATTACAGGCGTGAGCCACCGCGCCTAGCCAACTGCTGTGCTTTTTCAAAAATGCCTTTGTGGGGCAAGAAATAAATATCTAGACATAGTTCTAGTGGGATATTCTATATCCCGTTCACTCACGGAAGTTCCTAGGCTCAGCTAATAGATTGTGAGCCACTTGAGGGCAGGGACATTTTGTTTGACATCTCTAGCTCCTTTTTTCTCTGAATTCCTTCTTACTCTCCACAATCAGGTTCACGTTGTTTCTTGAAGGAATCTTCAGCTGAGTTCTAAATACTTTTTTAATTAGAAAATAAGGTGTAGGTCAGGTGCAGTGGCCCACGCATGTAGTCCCAGTACTTTGGGAGGCTGAGGCAGGAGGACTGCTTGAGCCCAGGAGTTCGAGACTAGGCTGGGCAACATAGGGAGACTCCATCTCTACAAAATAAAAAACTAGTGGGCATGGTGGCCCACACCTATAATCCCAGCTACTCAAGAGGCTGAGATGGGAGGAGATCACTTGAGCCTGGGAGGTCGAGGCTGCAGTGAGCCATGATTGCATCACTGCACTCCAGCCTGGGTGAAGGAGTGAAATCCCATCTCACAGAAAAAAAAGAAAAAGAAGAAAGAAAATAATGTAATAATATGTCTTCCATAAATTTCAGTTCACATGTTCAAGAGCTGCTGAAGGGTAATAAAACTAGGTATTTTATGGCTTTTGTTGCCATTGTGGGTTAATTTTTCTCTTCACATTGTATCTGTTAATTAGTTATTTCTTATAGGAATACTTATTATTTATTAATTTATTATTTTTGAGACCAGGTCTTGCTCTGTCCACCAGGTTACGTTGCAGTGGCATGATCACTGCTCACTGTAGCCTCAACCTCCTGGGCTCAGGTGATGCTCCCACTTCCGACTCTCGAGTAGCTGGGGATACAGGTGTGTGCCACCGTGCCCAGCTAGTTTTTGTATTTTTAGTAGAGACAGGGTTTGCCATGTTGCCCAAGCTGGTCTTGAACTTTTGAGCTCAAGCAATCCATCCACCTCGGCCTCCCAAAGTGCTGGGATTACAGGTGCGAAACACCACGCCCAGCCTCTTACAGGAATACTTACTGCATCGATTAGGTATTGCTGCAAAAATGCCTCACAACAAACCACCCTGAAGCACAGTGGATTACAACAACCACCTTGCATTCTCGTGGGCTGTGGGCCACATGGAGGTGGCTCACAGAGGCTGGACTCAGCCCAGTGGCTCAGCTTTAAGCTGCAGGCCCATCTGGCTGAGGAAGTTCCTGCTGCCTGGGTCTTTGTCCTTGGGCTGCAGGTCAACAGTTCCCCCAGAGGAGCTCGTTTCCTGGTGATGGCACAAGTACAAGAGGCCAAGCAAAAAACCAGATGCCTTCTAGAGCTTGTTGTGGATTGAACTGTGTGGCCCAAAAAGATACGTCAAAGTTCTCATCTCTGCCCACCTCCTACCTGTGACTGTGACCTAATTTGGAATAGGGTCTTTGCAGATGTCATGAAGTTAGGGTGATGTCATACCCGGGGTGGATTGAAATCCAGTGACTGGTGTCCTTATAAAACGAGGGAAATGTGGACACAAACACTCAGGGAGAATGTCTGGGGACAGTGAAAGCAGAGATGACAGATACACTGACAACCAAGAGGCACCAAGTATTGCCTGCAACCACCAGAAGCCAGGAGACAAATGTGGAACGGAGTCTCTCTCTGAGCCTGCAAGAAGAAACCAACCCTACCAAAGGCTTTAGTTTGGATTTCTGGCCTCCAAAACCACCATGAGAGAATATGTTTCTGTTTTTTTCGTTTCTTTGTTTTATTTTTGAGACAGAGTTTCACTCTTTTTGCCCAGGCTGGAGTGCAATGGCACGATCTTGGCTCACTGCAACCTCTGCCTCCCAGGTTCAAGTGATTCTCCTGTCTCAGCCTCCTGAGCAGCTGGGATTACAGGCACCCACCACCATCCCGGCTAATTTTTTTTTTTTTTTTTCATTTTTAATAGAGGCGGGGCTTCACCCCGTTGGCCAGGCTGGTGTCGAACTCCTGACAGATGATCCACTCGCCTCGGCCTCCTGAAGTGCTGGGATTACAGGTGTGAGCCACTGCACCCGGCCCATTTCTGTTTTTTAAGCCACTAAATGTGTAGTAACTTGTGATGGCAGTCCCGGGAAACTAACACAGGATCTAAGCCATCACTTCTGCCCACATTTCTTTGGCCAAGCAAGGCACACGGCTAAGCCCCAAAATCAAGGCACAGAAAGAACATACTGAAGAAAATATTTTTTAAAAAAATAAAAAATAATAATAAAAAAGAAAGAACATGCTGAACTATTATGAGGCACATGGATATAGGGAGGGGTGCGAAGCTGGGGATAGTACTTTGATCCGCCATGCAAAAGATTCAGATTGGTGTTCTGAAGCATCTTTAGGCTGGACAGCAGAATCTAATGGCTAATAACATGGGTCTTATATTAAGAAAAGGTTGAGCTTGAATCCTTGTTCTAGCACTTCCTAGCTGCATCATCTCAGGCGGATTATTTAACCTTCAAGCATCAGTTTATTTGTAAAATAAAAATAATAATACCTATCTTACAGGGCTCTTATTAATACTGATAGACGAGTTAAAAAGGAATTATTTAAGCAGATAGTGAGGGTAAGGAAGACCTCAGTAAGATTTTCCTTTTAATGAAAAGCAGCCCCCAAATCATTTTCTTTTCTAACAAAGAGCAGCCTGTAAAATCAAGCTGCAGACATAGACAAGCAAGCTGGAAGCTCACATGGGTGAATGCTGACAGCTGTGCCATGAGGAAAAGGCTGCCTGGGACTAGGCATGTTCAAAATGGCAGCTCCATCTTCTGTTCTCCTTTCCAGCCAAGTGTACAATAGGGAGCAGACAACATGGCCTGAGCCAGGCAAAGACTCCATTTGCATAGTAAGATTAGGGTGGGGTGGCCAGCTTCCTCTTGTACTATGTAAATGTCACACTTGGTCCAACCAGTCTGTGAGCCGTATGTAAATCAGATACCACCTTCTCAAGCCTGTCTATAAAATTCAGTGCACTCCGCCACAGGCCAGAGGTCCCACTCAGGCGCCCCTGTCTCTCTCACAGAAGAGACAGCTCTTCTCCTTTCTCTATCTTTTGCCTATTAAACCTCTGTTCCTAAACCTACTTCTTGTGTCTGCCTCCTTGATTCCCTTGGTGTGAGACGATGAACTCCAAGTATTTATCCCAGACAATGATGCCACTTCAATATTACGTGAATTGATATTTGTGGAGTGTTTATTTCAGTTGTGAATATATAGTAGGGGCCAATAAATGCTGCCTGTTACCATGATTATTGCTACAATAATACAGCAGCAAAGGACTTGGAAATATAGGTAGTATTTTTCTACTGGGACTTGAGAGGTGAGAGAAAGACTGGCTATGCCAAAGGGAATATTTAAATGTTGATTTGTGAAGCACAGTTTTAAGATATGTGAATGATCAATTGGGTGGGCCTGGCTTGCATCTCATGAAGAAAAGGAAGAGCTTGTTTGCTTGGAGAATACCTACTGAGTTTCAGAGGTCTTTAAAGTGAATACAAAGGAGGGTGAGATCAAGTTCCCAACTACAGAGGAATCATGATGGGGGCTTCTCAGAAAATTCACACAGGAAAACACTGAAGGAGGAAGGTGGGAAGGCACAAACATGACTTAAAGCTTAGCCATGTAAATGCCAACATATAGAGCCTTAAGGTTAAGTGGTTATAACATTAAAATACAGTCTTAGGAACTGATAACCTCAACCTATAAGATGGAACTCGGGATTTTATTTTATTTTGGTTTTTGAGACAGAGTCTTGCTCTGTCCCCCAGGCTGGAGTACAATGGCGCAATCTTGGCTCACTGCAACCTCTGCCTCCCAGGCTCCAGTGATTGTCTTGCCTCAGCCTCCCAAGTAGCTGGGACCACAGGTGCACACCACCGTGCCTGGCTAATTTTTGTATTTTAGTAGAGATGGGATTTCACCATGTTGACCAGGCTGGTCTCGAACTCCTGGACTCAGGTAATTCACCCACCTTGACCTCCCAAAGTGCTGGGATTACAGGCATGAGCCACCGTTCCCAGCCCTACCTTTCTTTATATTCTGTTCCCACTGCCTAAAAGTGGATAGATTACTTCTATCTTTATAAGCATGGGAAATTTTTGCAAGAAGGTTTCCCTGAGACTGAAGTGGATGGTGATCAGAGCCAGCTGTTTGGTGCTGAAGGGCAAAGAAGCCTGGACTTAGGTGGCCCATGATACAGAATTAGGACATGAGCCAGAAGATACATAAACAATCTATGCTTTTACCAATTTGCAAGCAAAGTCACACCTTTGTTCAAGGAATAATAACTGCCTCTTTATTACATGTACTGACTTCATTTCCTGAACCGATTATGCAGTTTTGCACCTTTGAACCTTTGAAGAGGCTGTTTCACTGCTTGGAATATTATTTCTTCTCCCCTCCACCTGGTAGACTTCTACTCTTCCTTCAAGGCTCAGCCTGAGTGGCATCCTTCTTTTGCAGTTTCTTCTGTCTCCCTGACCAGCTGTGAGCCCTCTGGGGCCAAGATAGTGGCTTCCTAACCTGGTCTGGGCACTTTAACACTAGCACAGGACTTGGCACAAGGTAAATATCAGTGCATGTTGAATTGCTGTACACACAAATACAAGTCCGTAAGTGAGTCACTAGAAAATGATCAAAATGTAATCAGCAGAACACTGGGCTATTTGTCTCGTGTTTTGGAAGAATGCTATTACTTATTCTAACTGAAAAGCAAAAGTTAAAGATGCGTGCAACCTATTTTCTTTTGAAGGAAAATTTGTCTTGCTGCTTTTTTGCAATGAAGTAAAATATGCTTGTAAAAACAATCTGTTCTGAGAATGGCAAATGTTTCAGGGAAATTTCAGGGGAATAAGTTCGCTGTGATTTCATTACCTAACTTCCCTTAAAGATGACTGAAAAGACGAAATACGATAGAGATGAGGGGAATGACTCCAAATATTATAGAGGAAAGCAGAATAGCTGAGCAGGAATTTGTCATTAAGAAAGATTGATGCAAATCTCAAGAGCACCTTAAAAGTTAATCTTAAAAAATTCCCTTTAGTCTGAGCAGATTGCGATTGGGAAAATCGTTTTGGCTAAATCCATGGAAAAATAAATTTTATTACATAATTTAAAGGAAAATAATATATACTTGTAATAGTAGTTTATGATTTATTGTTTTAGGTAAAGTCCTGCAAAAAACGTTTTTCACTGCTCTATCTTGCCTACGTGTTTTCTAGGTTATTTGTGAAAGTCCTTATTTCAGCTAAAATATGTTAGTTATAATAAATCATTCAAAATTATTTTTCAAGCAACATTTTTTTTTTAGGAAAAACACCTGTTCTTTTTGGAAGATGAGCCAATTAAATGTTGGATTGTCAGTCATAGACTAGGAAACGATGAGATCTAAATATACAGTTGCTTAGGTAGGTATAGAACAAAAGCAATTATCACATATAAATCTTATTACTTGACTCAGACCCTTGCTCTAATCAACTAAGAAGAAAATAAATCACCACATTTGGAGATGTGAATTTTACATATTTATCTATTTCATACTTCCTGCACAGGGTATGAAAAGAGTGAACAGGCCGGGCCCGGTGGCTCACGCCTGTAATCCCAGCACTTTGGGAGGCTGAGGCGGGCGGATCACGAGGTCAGGAGATCGAGACCATCCTGGCTAACATGATGAAACCCCGTCTCTACTAAAAATACAAAAAATTAGCTGGATGTGATGATGGGCGCCTGTAGTCCCAGCTACTCAGGAGGCTGAGAGGCAGGAGAATGGCATGAACCCAGGAGGCGGAGCTGGCAGTGAGGCGAGATCCCGCCACTGCACTCCAGCCTGGGTGACACAGAGAGACTCCATCTCAAAAAAAAAAAAAAAAAGAAAAGAAAAGAGTGAACAATAACTTTCCTGTTTTTTTGATTTGTTGTTGTTTGTGAGACGGAATCTCTCTGTCACCCAGGCTAGAGTGTAGTGGCACAATCTCAGCTCACTGCAACCTCTGCCTTTCGGGTTCAAGTGATTCTCCTGCCTCAGCCTCCCGAGTAGCTGGGACAACAGGCAGGCAACATCACACCCAGCTAATTTTTGTATTTTTAGTAGAGATGGGGTTTCACCATGTTGGCCAGGATGGTCTCAATCTCCTGACCCGCCCGCCTCAGCCTCCCAAAGTGCTGGGATTATAGGTGTGAGCCTCCATGCCCAGCCAATGAACAGTAACTTTCAAGTCCACACCAGACATACGGTGGCAATGTGGCCTCCTCCAAAGCTGAGGTGGCTCTGTGCTATTGTCTCTTCTCCTTTGAGGACTTTCTATGTAGACCTTAGAGATAAAGTTAGACTAGAGTCAAATTTAAGAACAGGAAGGATTTTAAAAGATGATTTACAAGAGCTGCCATGTATTGGGTGCCTACTATGTTCTAGTAGCTGAAAAGCTTTTCATGTGCATTGTTTCATTTAGATCTCAGAACAACCCTATAAAGTTACTATTATCAGCTCCAGGCTCACAGATAAGGAGAGTAAGGCTTAAAGAAGTAAATGCTGTAAAGTTTTAGAACTGTGGTGGCATTGATTTTCTTACGCCTGTTTGGCGAGTGGGAGGGAGTCTTTTACTGCCACTGCCCGCAAGCTCTGGGTTCTTGTCCATGTCCAACAAGAAGGCACACAGACACTGGAGAGTTGGATTTATTAAGGAACAGAGAAGCTCTAAGCAGAGAGAGGGAACCCAAAAGAAGGTTGCCAGCTATAAGGCTGAATCTAGGGTTTGTATGGACTGGAAAGGGGAGGAGTGTGCTCACTGGTCTGCAGGCCATCTTGGAGAAAGTGCCACTCAGAAAGAGGTATGACAGTGTAAAGAACCAACTGAAGACAGAGGTGAAGGCTTGGCCTGGGAACCAATTGGGCTGAAGTGAAAGTTTGGCTGGAGACTTTGGACCCAGACCAATAAAGGGCTGAAGTAATGATTCCCCCTACGTAAATGAAGACTCAGCCCATGGCCAGTCACAGAAAGGTAGCCATATGTAAAACAGGTGAAAAGTAAGAGCCAAAAAGGAGTGGAATTTGGTCATCTTGTATCACAGAGTTGGCGTTTTCATTCGAGGATGCGGGCTCTTTCTTATCTAGGGCCTGCGGTTTAATTTCCAGGCTATTCTCTGCTTGAAGGAGTTTTACCAAGGACCTATCCTAACTGCCTGCCTGACTGGTTTCTTCCTTCCTTCCCTCTCAGTAGAGCTGGAATTAGGACCTAGGTTGGACCCTGGAGTTCTTCTTGAACGTGAACACTACGTTATTACATGCTACTTCCCATTTAAATTGCTCCTGCAAAAATCCCACCAGTCACTCTAGACCACGTTGGAATGCTTTCATGACATTAGTGACTCTATAAGATCAGAGACGGTGTGATTTTTTTCCTGATAACTATCTTCAAGATATTACACACAGCCTTGCTAGCTGTTCATTACTTGTGGCTGCTTGTATTTGTTATTTTTGTTATTTTGGGGGTTTTATTGAGACTGGGTCTTACTCTGTCATCCAGGTTGGAGTGCAGTGATGTATCATAGCTCACTGCAGTCTTGACCTCCGAGGCTCAAGCAGTCCTCCTGCCTCAGCCTCCCAATAGCTAGGACTATGGGCATGCACCTCCATGTCTGGCTAATTCTTACATTTTTTGTAGAGATGGGGTCCCTCCATTTCCCGGACTGGTCTCCAACTCCTGGCCTCAAGTGATCCTCCCACCTGTGCCTCTGTGATACTGTTGGGATTATAAGCATAAGCAACCATGCCCAACTAAGCACAAGCACATTTGTTAAATGAACGAACTCTCCTAATAGGACTTGGGCATATCAAACGTTGATGGGCATGGAACTTGAGTGAATCCATATAACTATATTAGTCTTCTGCTCCGTTAAGAAGCATAGCTTTTAACAGACGAGAAACACAGAAGCCTAAAAGGATTGAAGGAGTTGACCAAACCTGTATAGCGGCCAGTGGCTTATACCAGATCACTTCTCTCTCAGGACTCTGCTTGATGCCAAAAAAAAAAAAAAAAAGAATCTGTCTCCTTGGTCTCTGATTTTCTATCTCTCCATCCGTCTTTCCGTTTCCATCTCCTGCTTCATCTTTCTCCCTTGTAAGACAGGCAGAGACTATACCATTTTGCATACCTTAACTATCTCTACATTCCCAGAACCTAGGCAGCTTTACTTTATTTTATGTTTGTTATTTATTTATTTATTTATTTCTTATTTAATTTTGAGACAGACTCTCGCTCTGTTGCTCAGGCCGGAGTGCAGTGGTATGATCTCAGTTCACTGCAACCTCCGCCTCCCGGGTTCAAGTGATTCCCCTGCCTCAGCCTCCTGAGTAGCTGGGACTACATGTGTGCACCCCCACGCCTGGCTAATTTTTGTATTTTTAGTAGAGACAGGGTTTCACCATGTTGGCCAGGTTGGTCTCGAACTCCTGACCTCAAGTGATCCACCCACCTCGGCCTCCCAGAGTGCTGGGAGTACAGGCGTGAGCCACCACACCCGGCCCCTAGGGGGCTTTTAAAAATACGTGTTAAGTAAATGAATGAGTCAATAACTAAAACATATATTTTGACCTCAAACACCATCATTCTTTCCTTTTGTGAACCTGAGACCACTTTTTGGATATAAATGGTTTCTGTAAGACATACTTTTGTGAAGCAGCATGGATAGGTTGCAGAAAAAAACAACAAACAAAACTTACCTGATATAATCTGATGACCTGCTCAAGTCTGTAGTTACTTATTTTTTAATCACTGAGAAATTGTACCCGTGTTAACTGATTTGCTTCCTCGTCTCATTAATTAGTACAGCTCAGTGTAATGTTCAGTACTCTGATCTTACATTAGCCTTCCAGAGAACCTCTGAAGCAATCAGGACCAACGCACAGATAGAGTGGGACTACATCGAATTCTACCTTTTCTGAAAGCCACTGACAGTTCCCCACACGTGGCTCTTTGTGTTCTGGGACATAAAGAAACAGATTTTTTTTTCCCCTACAAATCACAAAGCTTCCATTTTGTAAAAATGCAGGTCATGTACAATAGCAGGTGCAGGATTGCTAATGGAATTCCAGCTCTAAGGACCATATTGCTGCTCTTTCATGCTTATAAATGTGCTTCCTTGCTCTTTAGGGAGATTTCAAGAATAAATTTGGGAAGTATTAAAAGGCCACCACCTTGTGCTCATCTGTAATCGGGCTAATTTGTGGGCTTTGTTTGGATGAGCTGCTTCTTGTTTTGGGAATGAGGTGGTTAAGGTACCTTTAATGATTCCTGCCCAGTTTTGTCTGAAAAAAGAGTATTTTTGCAGGCAGCATTAGACATCTGCTGTGAGCTAGCAATGCCAACATTAGCGGTAGGCATGAAGAAAGCGTCTCAATACTTCGAACAAACTCGAGAAGATCTTGGTGCCACCTGACCTCACAAGAATCATTGGGGAGAGACATTTCAGAGACAGCATCTTCCCAACCTACCTGCCTACAAAAGATATCTGTGCCCGCAGGCTGCTCACACGTGCACAAGTCAATGTCATCACAGGCCATTTCCTTCTTTAATGTGAAGAGCTTCCAAAGACAAGAAAGCGCAGCGTCTGCTCTTAGTGACTGTTTTATGTTGCACCATAAGCAAGAAAGTAAATAAATGGAGGATAACCACCCCTCCCAATCTGAAAGTATAGCAGGAAGAGCACAAGGCAGACAAACCTAAGAAGCTGTGTCACCCAATGCTATTTGAGAAAGTGATGAAGGTGAAAAAAGGTGAGGTGAAGCACTTATATGGTCACAGTAAGACAGTCTGGGCTGTAATGCGATCATTTATCAATTCTCGCAGCCCTTATTATGTTCACCTCATTTGACTGTAGGAGGGATAGGGTTTCTGTTCTCTACAACTTTTCCAGATATTTCTGACTCTTAAGAAGATTTTCTAGGTCATGGTGATAATGGTTCATTTTTCTTCATAGTCTGAAAGGCTGCACCTTCTTTCTCTTGTCCACATCCTGAGAGGAGGCAGAGGTGCCATTGCCCAAGTTGGGGAAGACGAAGCCACACCTGAACAGAACTTAATGGTTTATTTTATTTTATTTATTTAATTATTTTTGAGACAGAATCTCACTCTGTTGCCCAGGCTGGAGTTCTGTGGCCTGATCTCTGCTCACTGCAAGCTCCACCTCCCGGGTTCATGCCATTCTCCTGCCTCAGCCTCCCGAGAAGCTGGGACTACAGATGCCCGCCACCATGCCCGGCTAATTTTTTTGTATTTTTAGTAGAGATGGGGTTTCACCGTGTTAACCAGGATGGTCTCGATCTCCTGACCTCATGATCTGCCTGCCTCGGCCTCCCAAAGTGCTGGGATTACAGGTGTGAGCCACTGCACCCGGCCAGAACTTAATGGTTTAAAAGTGCTTCCCAGCCAGGCGCAGTGGCTCATATTTGTAATCCTAACACTTTGGGAGGCCAAGGTGGCTGGATCACTTGAGGCCAGGAGTTCGAGACCAGCCTGGTCGACATGGCGAAACCCTGTCTCTACTAAACATACAAAAACTAGCCAGGCGTGATGGCACACCCCTGTAATTCTACCTACTCAGGAGGCTGAGGTAGAAGAATTGCTTGAACCTGGGAGGCAGAGGTTGCAGTGAGCTGAGAATGCACTACTGCACTCCAGCTTGAGTGACACAGTGAGACTCTATCTCAAAAAAAAAAAAAAAAGTGATTCCCCATTTTCCGATTTTGCTCTCTTCACAACCATGTGAGAGACTCCCTGTGGGAAGTATCCTCGTTTTATGGATGAGGACAGAGAACAGCAGAGGGCTGGATGACTGTGCTGGGGCCTCAGGGCTCATGAGTGGCAGAGGCAGAGGTGGCTTGAATCCAGGTGTCCCCACTCAGCAATTCTACTAAGTATGTTCCAATAGCAGCGTCTACTCAACAGGTTTCCTTTGCTTCTTTTTAGGGTGACATGTTGGCATGATGGCAGTTAGGACCATAATGTAAAGGCAAGACCATGGACATGCCAGAGATTGTGGTCAAAAGATGTCTCCAGGTCTGTGCTTGCACTCCATAGCTGCCCAAGAGCCACCCGCATCACCCAGAAGTTCCCCAGGTCTGCTCTCTGGCTGTGGAAACTGGTTATACCTCAGCTCCCAAGCAAATACTCTTCTCTTTTCATCCTGCCTATAGCACTACTGCAGTGCCCACTTTCACTAATATCACTCCAAGTCTCTCAGATACAGGGTAGGTCTTTATTTCTTGAAATAAAATTTTATTTTTATTTATTTATTTATTTATTTATTTATTTATTTATTTATTGAGACGGAGTCTCGCTCTGTCACCCAGGCTGGAGTGCAGTGGTACAATCTCAGCTCACTGTGAACTCCGCCTCCTGGGTTCACACCATTCTCCTGCCTCAGCCTCCCAAGTAGCTGGGATTACAGGCACCCGCCACCACGCCTGGTTAATTTTTTGTATTTTTAGTACAGACGGGGTTTCACTGTGTTAGCTAGGATGGTATCGATCTCCTGACCTCGTTATCCGCCCACCTTGGCCTCCCAAAGTGCTGGGATTACAGGTATGAGCCACCGCATCCAGCCTATTTTCATTGAATTATTATGAGTTCATTGTTTTTTTAATTTTAATTTTAATTCCAAGAGTTTTTGGGATACAGGTGCTTTTTGGTTACATGGATAAATTTTTTAGTGGTGATTCTGAGATTTTAGTGAACCTGTCACCAAGCAGTGTACACTCTACTCAAAGAGTAGTCTTTTATCCCTCACCACCCCACCCCAGCCTTCCCCTCGGAGTCCCCAAAGTCCATTGTATCATTCTTATGTCTTTGCATCATCATAGCTTAGCTCCCACTTATAAGTGAGAACATACAGTATTTGGTTTTCCATTCTTGAGTTACTTCACTTAGAAAAACGGTCTCCAGCCCCATCCAAGTTGCTGCAGAAGACGTTATTTCATTCTCTTTTAGAGCTCATTGTTTTTTGTTGGTTTGTTTGTTTGTTTTGATGGATTCTTGCTCTGTCGCCAGGCTGGAGTGCAGTGGTGTGATCTTGGCTCACTGCAACCTCTGTCTCCTGGGTTCAAGTGATTCTCCTGCCTCAGCCTCCCGAGTAACTGGGACCACAGGTGTGCACCACCATGCCCAGCAAATTTTTGTATTTTTCAGTAGAGACTGGGTTTCACCATGTTGGCCAGGATGGTCTTGATTTCTTGACCTTGTGATCCACCCACCTTGGCCTCCCAAAGTGCTGGGATTATAGGCATGAGCCACTGCACCCTGCCGAGCTCATTGGTTTTAAAGAAATCTTACACAACTAAAACTTTCATCTTGGGGGTTGACATCAGTTTCTTTTCCCACCCCTTTTCACTTCCAGTTTTCTTTCCTAGAAACAAGCCCTTTTGACAATTTTAGGTTATGCTTCTGGTATTTGTCTCTATATTTTCTACATAATATGCATGTTCTGCTATTCATGCATCAGTTTTAGATGGTGTTTACTGACTCTGTTAAGGGACATAGGTTTTTAGCTCCTATATCTCTACCTGTTTGCCTTCTCTTTCCCCCAATACGGCTATATCCCAATTTTTATTTTTATTTTTTTATTTTTTGAGATGGAGTCTTGCTCTGTTGCCCAGGCTGGAGTACAGTGGTGCGATCTCAGCTTACTGCAAGCTCCACCTCCCAGGTTCATGCCATTCTCCTACCACCACACCCAGCTAATTTTTTGTATTTTTAGTAGAGATGGGGTTTCACCATTCTAGCCAATGAGGTCTCAATCTCCTAACCTTGTGATCCTTCCACCTTGGCCTCCCAATCTGCTGGGATTACCCCAGTTTGATCATTACACATTGTAGGCTTGTATCAGTATCACATGTACCCCATAAATATGTTTAACTTGTCCATCTACAGCAATTAAAAATGAACAATTTTAAAAAGGAAAAAATGTCAATCCCAATAATTGATATCTCTCCTGCATGCAAAGTTCACTTACCTGCCTCCTAAGCTCCCCCAAAGTCTCATCCCGTGACAGCATCAGCCAGACGTCCAGTATCTCATTGTCTAAATTCAGTCCAGGGGAAAATAAAGCTTCTCGGGATGGTTCTTTAATAATAGCTCTTCAAACACAGTTCCTCTTAATTGGAAGACCTGTGAGTCAAAGAGACAAGTTGTCTGCAGCCAACATACACTGGTGAAACAGGAATATGAAAACTGCTAGAAACCCTCCCAATAAAAGGAAGAAAAGAGAAGACATACAGGAGACAGTGGGCCATAGCAATTCTTAAGCAAGATGCAGTTAACAGTTTCTTAGTTAAGACTCGAGACCTGGGCAGGATTCTCCATGGTTCTTGGCTATGCCCACTGAACATTTGTTTCTACTTTCAGAATCATTCTTTCCTTTCCATCAAAGGTAGCCCGTGTATACAGCTGAGATGTTTTCTCAAAAGCCTGCTTTCTGCCTGTAGAAGTTTGGGGATCCAAAGTCATCTTTATAATTTGTTCTCTTTCTATTCCTTTCAGTTCAAGCTGGAGGTATTTTTGCCAAAACAAATCTTATAAAATCTTTATATATCTTCCATGAATCTTATTGGGGTTTATGCCATTAAACAAAAGCCATATCCAGAAATTTCTTTGATATAAACCTTCTCTACTTTGGACTTTTGCTGAGATGAGGGACAATGCCCTTAACCTTCTTAGAAGCCTTGTCTGACTAACAGTAGCCTGAGGACCGGGAGCGGTGACTCCTGTAATCCCAGCACTTTGGGAGGCTGAGGCAGACGGATCACCTGAGGTCAGGAGTTCGAGACCAGCCTGGCCAACACGGTGAAACCCTGTCTCTACTAAAAATATAAAAATTAGCCGGGTGTGGTGGTACACGCCTGTAATCCCAGCTACTTGGAAGGCTGAGGCAGGAGAACTGCTTGAGCCCAGGAGACGGAGGTTGCAGTGAGCCAAGATCGTGCCCTGCCCTCCAGCCTGGATGACAGAGCGAGACTGTGTCTCAAAACAACAACAACAACAAAAACAGTGGCCGGAGACACTGCTTTAGATATAGCTGAAGTTCTAACAGTTGTTTTTGTTACAACCAGACCCTCAGCTTCATCTTTATATCATGTTTTCCTGACACTTCCCTGGATTTTATCTTCGTATAGATGCCATTTCTTAATTTTAGGATCGTTTGCCATCTAGAGATGCTGGGAATTTTCAAACTATCAAGTTCTATCTTTTTGCTGAAGAGTCTTTCTGTGGCCTCTCTATGCTCACATTTTATTTTCAACAGAAAAGGGAAAACATGTGGTATCATCCACATTCTGCCAGGAAACCTCCTCGGCTAGATTACCTACTTCATTAGGTAGTTTTTCATTTTTCCTTGTTAACACAGGCAAAAGTATTGCTAAACTTTCTGCTGTTTATAACAAGGATCCTCTTTTCTCCATTTTAAAATAACATTTCCCATTTTTTGTTGTTGTTGTTGTTCTCAATGGCCATCAGGCTTCTACTAGCAATCTCTATAATATTCTTCAGGCTTTCACTAACACTGCCCTCAAAGTCTTTCCAGCTCCTGACCAATAGTCTGGATTTACACCCACATTTTTGGGTTTTTATTATGACTTACTCAACTGCCAGGTACCGAAGCCTTCATACTCAAAATGAACTCCAAAACTGAGCACCTTAAAACAATAATAAACATTGTACATAGTTTCTGTGTGTCAGGAATTCAGGAGTGATGTAAGCAGGTGGTTCTGGTTTGGGGGTCTCTCATGAACTTACTGTCAAGGTGTTGACTGGGGACTGAAGTCACTTGAAGACTTGACTCTGTTGAGTATCTTCCAGGGTGGCTCAGTCTGGTGGTCGGTAAGGTATGCTGGTGTTGTCCGGCTCCTGGCCCTAAAGCTGCTTGAGTGTCATCGTTAATTGTATCATGAGAACTGGCTTCTTCCAGGGCAATTGATCTAAGAGACCAAGCTGAAAGCCCCAATTTCTCTTTATAACCTAGCTTTAAAACTCACACACCACCATTTCTGCAAAATCGTACTTGTTACATGGTCAGCCCTACTGAATATGGGAAGAGATTATACAAGGATATGAAAACCGGAATGCAGGCTCATGAGGGACTGTCTCAGAAGCTGTGTATCAGTATTTTTTCTCATTATATTTTCCTATAATTAATAATTACCTGATTTGTTTATTTGATTAGCTTTACATGTCTTAATCTTTATTTTTTTCTCTAAGGCTTTATCATCTTTCAAATACCTGGAAATTATTTTTGCAAACCTTGAAATGTATTAGATTATTTCTGCTTCCATTGTTTTCTTATGAACATCATCCTTCATATTCCTCCATCCTTTTTTTTTTGGCGGGGGACAGGGGACGGAGTCTCACTCTGCTGCCCAGGTTGGAGTGCAGTGGTGCGATCCTGACCCACTGCAGCCTCCACCTCCCGGGTTCAACTGATTCTCCCACTGCAGCCTCCTGAGTAGCGGGGACTACAGGCACCCGCCACCATGCCTGGCTAACTTTTGTATTTTTAATAAAGAGGGGGTTTCACCTTGTTGGCCAGGCTGGTCTTGAACTCCTGACCTCAAGTGATGCCTCCGCCTCGTCCTCCCAAGGTGCTGGGGTTACAGGCATAAGCCACCATGCCCAGTCGTATTTCTCCATCTTCCTGCTCCATCCAGGCTCATTCCTTCCTAAGCTTGATACACAGTTGCGATCCCAGGACTTCCCTTCACTGCTATTTTGTATTATAACTCTTGTTTACTGGATCCCACGTTTTCCTCTTTGTTGGGTTTCTTGTTTATTTTTGCCACAGCACAGGCTACAGGAGTTTGAAGAACAGTGCATGGGAGAAGAAGTTTGTGAGTTCTGTGAAATGTCTTTATTCCACCCTCACTTGTTCCTTGGCTGTCCTCGCACTTGTAAAATTGAAGAACTAAAAAAACGAGCGTCAGCTTGGTGAATATGGGTGCAATTTGTCAAATTGTAGGCTCCTTTGTAAGATATCAAGGAGCATATGGGTTTTATTTTTGTTTTTCCATTGGTAGACTCTCAATTTTCATTGTGCAGAGATCATTCCTCTGGAGCCGATTAGTTTCCCCAAAGAAGAATCTTTCATTCTCTTCCCTGGGGTGGGAGGGATGTGCCCGTGACAGCTGCCTTCCAGGAGCCGGGCTGAGTTGGAGGGCTGGGGGCCTCACAGTTCAGCAGGCAGGCCCTGTAACACCCTGGATTGCGGCATCAGGCCTCCTCTGTCTTCAGCTGTGCCCCTAATCTTCAGTTCAATTTCTACAGCAAACAAAACAAATATTTCCCATTGCTCATGGGAAAGGGAGCAGAGGGGTGGTTACCTGACTCTTCAGAGTGGGCTGGATCCTGCTGGTTCAGCAGCTCAGCATGGCATCTTCCAAAGGACTCACCTGTTTATCATCACCCACTCCCATCTGAACTCCTTCACAAACTACCTTTCCAGTCAGAGCTAAATCAATCCCCCACCTGCTTTCTGTATCCTCATCCCGCCCCTTTATATATATATATCTTAGCTTCTGTTTTTTTCCCTTTTCCAGTGTCATTCTCTTTGCCCATGGGTAAATACCTTTCAAAAGATTGGTTTACTGTTTATTTAGTTTGAGACAGGATCTCCCTCTGTCACCCAGGCTGGAGTGCAATGGTATGATCACAACTCACTGCAGCCTCGACCTTTGGGGCTTAGGCGATCCTCCCACCTCAGCCTCCTGAGTAGCTGGGATTACAGTCGTGTGCAACCGTGCCTCGCTGATGTTTTAAAAAATACTTTTGTCAAAACGGGGTCTGTTGCCAAGTCTGGTCTCAAACACCTGGGCTGAAGTGATCCTCCTGCCTCAGCTTCCCAAAGTACTAGGATTACAGACATGAGCCACTGCA
The DNA here is from genome assembly GCF_000951045.1 of Mandrillus leucophaeus. Classification (NCBI taxonomy): domain Eukaryota; kingdom Metazoa; phylum Chordata; class Mammalia; order Primates; family Cercopithecidae; genus Mandrillus; species Mandrillus leucophaeus. The sequence continues at coordinate 1,769,818 of NW_012110585.1, read as the reverse complement.
CCTGGCTGCTGTGTTTTAAATTGGCATTTTGGAAAAAAAGAAAAAACCAAAAACACGTGTGATCATTTCTTTATGCATCACTGTAAGTACAGGTAATGGATTTCAATTTGTGACACAAAAACATAACACAAAACCTCAAACCAAAGAAAGTCAACCTATGACCACTGCAGATAGGGAGCAAAAACCTACTAATAGTGCCCGAGTGAGCCTGCCTCTTACAGCCCCTGTATTCTGCAAGACGGATCTTTATACCTTCCCTGAACAGGAAAGTTCCCTCCCTTTTCCAGTACCCAGCCTGCTCTCAAGCATCTGTAGCCAATACTGCCGATACAGACCTCTCAGCCAAGGAAAGCAGATGGCTTTCAGGCACTGATTAATTACCATTCTTCCTCCGCTTAGGTTTCCAGCTGTGGTTTACTTTCTCCTTCCTGGCACCGAGGCATGTCTTCTGGTATCTTCGCTTCCCCGCAAAATGTCAGGAGCACTCCTGTCTTTTACTAAGTCTCTTCTGGCCATCAGCTCCACATTGCTGGTGATGAGCATCGCTTTTTGGCTTATCTCAAAGCTACCATGTGGCAATAACTTTCATCCGTAATGGAATAAAACAAATCTATGCTCGTCTGGTTCCTTGACCACTGATTGCCTGGTGGAGCAAACAGGAAGCAGAAAGTCAAATGAAAGGAATCCTCCGAGGGTCAAATAAATCTTTCTGTCTGTCTTCTGGAGCCGGACCCATGAGAGAAATCAGCTCTGGGGTTTAGCTCCCTGTTTAGCCTGATTTTAAAGTTACAGGGCACATCCAAAACCAAAATGGGGTTATGAATAATGAAGCACTGGAGTCTGGCATATGGCTGGCCACATTTGTTAGCATGGAAATAGTCCATCTTGCCACGTGATTTTGGGGATTTAGCAAGCTCTCCTAATCACCTGTTTTCTCTAAGCAGGGGTTCTGCAACAGAAATGCATTGTACATCAGTATCGCCCTGGAAACCTTGACGTAAGACATATGTCCAGACTCTACCCCAGGAGGTTATTCCATCTAAGGCATTTGTGTTTTGAAAACAGCTCTCAGCCGGGCGCAATGGCTCACGCCTGTAATCCCAGCACTTTGGGAGGCTGAGGCGGGCAGATCACGAGGTCAGGAGATCGAGACCATCCTGGCTAACATGGTGAAACCCATCTCTACTAAAAATACAAAAAAAAAAAAAAGTAGCCGAATGTGGTGGCGGGCACCTGTAGTCCCAGCTACTCGGGAGGCTGAGGCAGGAGAATGGCATGAACCTGGGAGGTGGAGCTTGCAGTGAGCTGAGATCGTGCCACTCTAGCCTGGGCAACAGAGTGAGACTCCATCTCAAAAAAAAAAAAAAGAAAAGAAAAGAAAACAGCTCTTTCAGTGATTTTGGTTAAGAAGCACTGTTCTAAAGAAATATCTAATGTGAAAGAGGCAACACAGTGTAACGATTATTAAAAAATAAAAACTCTGGATGCATGGGTGTAGGTCCTGGGCCTGGCTAAGTTGTTTTCTCTCATTAATCGGGAGACCATATAATTTATCATCCACATTAGGACATATTTGAAAGGAAAAGAGGGAGCCATTAATAACTATGTCAGGACAAGATGCATACATTGAGGCTGTGTGGACACACCAGTCATCCTACTCATTAGTCAAATGCGAGATTGAAGTAGAGAACTCTGAGGTCCCTTTCAGACTCATGATTCTATAATTTATGACAACTGGGACAAGTGCATGCAGGACAGAGTCTCATTCTAAGAGTTGTTGAGGCACCATCTACACTCAGAAAGGCTGAGATTCTAAGTGCAAGCAGGACAGAGTTGTTGAGGCATCATCTATACTCAGGAAAGCTGAGATGGGCAGCGTTCACAGCTCAGAGGCTGAGACCTGATGGTGCGTGAGGCTGAGGGACCAGGCAGATCAAGCTAACAGGAGGAAATGACCCTTCTAGGGCAAAGGCCCCAAAAAGCATGGGTCAGGAGGGGCAGATTCACAATCAGGGTTCATCAGAGGCAGCTGCTATTGCCATCAGAACCCCCGAGGATGGGCATAGCTGTTATTTGAGGTCTATTGACTTTTTACACACGCTTCTGGGTTATATTCAGTGTGATACTCTTAAGACATTTACACACATTTCTGTATTATCTCCCATACGTGACACAAGCAATCTGTACAGCCATCTCCTTGGTGCCTCTGCCATGTGGCACAATTAGGGAAAAGGGTATTTAGGTTAATCTAATGTTCTAGTTAATTATAAATTAGTATATAAATTATACCATACACGGCTGGGTGCGGTGGCTCACGACTGTAATCCCAGCACTTTGGGAGGCCGAGGCAGGCGGATCACCTGAGGTTAGGAGTTCGAGACCAGCCTGACCAACTTGGAGAAGCCCCATCTCTACTAAAAATACAAAAAAATCTGCTGGGCGTGGTAGCGCATGCCTGTAATCACAACTACTCAGGAGACTGAGGCAGGAGAATCGCTTGAACCCAGTGGGCAGAGGTTGCAGTGAGCTGAGATTGTGCCATTGCACTCCAGCCTGGACAACAAGAGTGAAACTCTGTCTCAAAAACAATATATATATGGCATGGTGTATATATATATATATAGCATGGTATATATACACACACACACACCATACACAATATATACACCACACACATATACACCATACATATATATATACACACACACCATACACATGAATATGGTATAAGCAGAGATTTGAGGACAGAGGCAAACAGAGACAGAGCGAGAGAAGACAAAGAGAAGGAAGGAAGACCGAGAGACAGAGGGAGAAAAGGAGTGAGGAAAAGAAAGAGGGAGGAACAGAGGAGGAGGAGGGAAAAGAGAGAGACAGAGACAGAGAAAGCATGAAAACATAAACAGAGAAGCAAACAGAAAGATGGGGAGAGACACCAAGAGAGAAGGAGAGACATACATGAAGAGTTAGATGTACACACATGAGCATGCACACACATGAGTGTGTCTCCGGGAAAAAGAAAGGTAAGTCCAAGGTTAGATTTTGTAGTCAAAACCTTGGAAAGGCTTGTATTGGAACATAGGAAGTGGAACGGCTCATACAGTTGCTGAAGCTGTTTTGATGAACACAATCCAGTTCATTTCACGTAGATCTAAGCTCACGCTGTTTGGAAGGAAATTGCTCACTGCAGCTATGCTTTAGGGGTGTGATCAGAGGGGCTGGCATTGATGGAAAGCTTCTCCCCACCGCCCTAGGAGGAAGCCGGCAGATTGTGAACAGCTCTGTTCTCACAACTGTGGCAGTGTCATCTGTTTGTCAGAACCGTGCCCTGAATGCAGCATTTGGGATGTGCACATGCTTAGTCCGGAATTAGAATTCTCCTGGCTGCAAAATCGTTTTGCTTCTTGCTGATTTCTTACCTTTGGCAGAGAATGGCAGCACAGCAAGGAGAAATTGCTATTGTCTGGTTAAGAGTTATTTTCAGAGAGTCTTGGAGAGGCTATCTGTCCCTGAGGGAATGCAGGAGGAGAAGGAAGCCAAGAGGTAATTATTTGGCTTGACAGGTGACATGGGGTGATGTGGCTGAAGGGCCAGCAGGAGGCTGGAGTCTCCAGGAAGAGCTTTGTAAACAGAAACTGGCTTTCACTTGGAAAATGCTGTGCATACTTCTCCTCCCTGCACATCAAAAAGGACAAACTGAGCTGCAGAAGGCCTAGGGAGGGGCCAATGCAATAGTTAAGGGCATGGAGATCTGGGAAGATGGGAAGCATTAGGATCTTCAGTCCAGAGCGGCAGAGGATGAGGAGGGAGAGGATAGATCTCTGAAACAAAGGAAGGGAAAGGGCGGGGTGCATGGGCTCGGTCACAGGATTCCTGGGTATCAAACCCTTGAAGGTTTAGAAAGGTCATTTTAGGAAAAAAATTTTAAAAAGCACGGATTTTTATGGTGAACAGTAAACTTGGGAAAGTGTTAGACAAACTCAATGAACATGTTTAGAAATGATAAATGTTGAAGATATTAATACAGGCAGGAAGGGTGTAGACAAATCTCTACAGTGCACAAGAATGGCTTCGTCTGCTCACATCCCTTGCTAAGGGGATGGCCCTTTCCAGGCTTCTCCTGCCTAACTAGCTTGGCTTCAGTTTGCCCTTCCTGGGCCCCACAACCAATTGGGCTAGGCGGGGGCACCTAACCCAAGGGCAACCAACTCTATCCTATTGTTATTTCTTTTTTTTCCCCCCCACTCAATCCTGCATGAAAAAGCTATACCTTAGACAATTCCATGACATAAAGAAGAGCATCGTCAGTACCCGGGACAGGGCAGGGCTCAACCCTCCTAAGAGTTAACTCTACATGACACCTACTGTATGCCGGGTACTCTGCTAAGTGCTTACCGTACATCGCACAGTCACATTTAATTCTCATAACTCAATAAGGCAGCAACTATTTTTAATTCCATCTCACAGAGGAGAAAGTCAAATGGAGAAAGATTAGCAAACAGCTAGGATTGGAGCTCCAGTCAGTCTGACTCCTGAGCCCAAGCTTTAACTCTATACTTTAGCTCTATACTGACTCCCATCAACTCTGGCCTCTATCCTCCTCTTGTTTTCCTTTTCTATTCATTCCCATTCTCTCCAATAACCCCTACCCTCTTCTGTGTCATCAAACTTCTATGACTGGTTGTGAAGCTCCTAAGTGTCATTTCGGGTACTTTCAGTAAAGTCCATAGAAAACAAACTAAAATAATTTAAATAATAAAGATGATGATTTTTTTTCCTTCACATAACAGGAAGCTTAGAGGTAAAGAAAATCCAATGTTTTTCTAGCTAATGACTCAGCATCAATAACAAGGCTCTATCTTTCTCTTCTACCATCCTTTGCTTGTTGGCTAACTCCCCTCAGGCTCACAAGATGGCTACAGCAGCTCTGGACAGCACATCCTTAAACCCCAGTTTCAGAGAAAACAAACATGACTCCTTTCTTATGCGTTTCCTTTAAATAATGAAGAAATATTTCTCAAAGTCCCTGGCAGATTTTTCCTCACATCTCATTGGTCAGGATTCAGTCACATGGCCATGCTAAACCAATCACTGGTAAGAAAAGTGGGATAACTGTTATTGTTTAGACCAACAATAATATACATGATTCGACAAGGGGACCAGTGAACAGAAGAACAGAAATCAGAATTCTGACAACGTAAAAGAAGGCAGAAGTCATTGTCAGGTAGGCGACCACAGTTATTTTCTTTTGATCCCAGCAAACATCTGCTTCAGTCAGTTAGCATCCTTGCACCTGACTCATTCATTCTTGCCTCATTAATTTCTCATACTGTTGTTTCCTTCCTAGATACTTTCTACCTGGTCAATCTCCCCAGGATCCAGCCTGGGTCTCTCCACAACTGTTTCTCTGATGTTTAATCCTTACTTTTTCCTCTCTGAACTTTCTTATATTTACTGTGACTTTTTTTTTTTTTTTTTTTTTTTTTTTTTTTGAGATGGAGTCTCGCTCTGTCACCCAGGCTGGAGTGCAGTGGCTCAATCTCAACTAACTGCAAGCTCTGCCTCCCGGGTTCTCACCATTCTCCTGCCTCAGCCTCCCAAGTAGCTGGTACTGCAGGCACCCGCCACCACGCCCGGCTAATTTTTTTGTATTTTGAGTAGAGACGGGGTTTCACGGTGTTAGCCAGGATGGTCTCCATCTCCTGACCTTGTGATCTGCCCGACTCGGCCTCCCAAGGTGCTGGGATTACAGTCGTGAGCCACCACACCCATATAATGTAGCTATTAGCTGTTATGAAATTGTCAGGATTTACTCCTGTTTCTCAAAAAATAGTCTGAGAAACTTCATTGGAATAGAAACTAGGAGAGATGATCTTTAAAGAGACTTTCAACTCTCATATTTCATGACTCCACAAGTCTACAATAACTGGTCTCTCTCCTTTGAGACTGTTCACTCACTGAGGACAGGGTCCAAGCCTATGTGTCTTTATGTGTTCAACAACATGTAACATGGTGATTGATGCATTTTGGGAATTCTGTAAATAATCATTGATTGACTGACTGGTCAATGGCTGCTCTAAACACCACTAATTCACTACTCAAGAGATTCTCACTGACTTTGGACATGAACTCTCCTAACTAGATTCAAGCAGGTGGTTGATAATTTGTTTTTCTGTCATGGCTGGATCTTAATGTTGGTATCTGCCCTAGAATATAGGTGATTTGCCCAACGACATTTGGACACCTGGTGAAAGGTGGAACACAGACAAGTGAGCAGGTGTACAGAGCATGAAAAAGAAGGTGTTCTAGAAGTGAGCTCAATAAACACCCACACAGAAATAGCCAGCATAGACCATGACAGAGAGTCATGGGTAACAGCACAGGGAAAGAGCCTTAGGTGATCCAGAATTCACCAGAGAGGGTGGAGCAGATCCCCCTTGAATGTGACTCAGGGCCAGGAGGGTTAGGCATATTTAATATACTTCATGTCAGTGTAATGTTCCTAAAAATAGAAGATCAAAGGTGTTCAATCTGCTTGATTGGTAAAGATATTCAGGAAATACTTTGTGCACGGTGGCTCACGCCTGTAATCCCAGCACTTTGGGAGGCCGAGGTGGGCAGATCACAAGGTCAGGAGATCAAGACCATCCTGGCTAACACAGTGAAACCCCATCTCTACTAAAAATACAAAAAATTAGGTGGGCGTGGTGGTGCGTGCTTGTAGTCCCATCTACTCAGGAGGCTGAGGCAGGAGAATGGCGTGAACCTGGGAGGCGGAGCTTGCAGTGAGCTGAGATTGTGCCACTGCACTCCAGCCTGGGCGACAGAGCGAGACTCCGTTTCAAAAAAAAAAAAAATTAAAGTTAATCAGGAAATAAAGAAAGCATTGTAGTGAACATGAGATTAAAATATAGGGAAACACCAGTCTGGCGTGGATGTCCCCTGCCTGTCTCCTGTAATTCCCAGCATTACCTATCCCAACACCTGGCATGCTTCACAGCAATGGTCTGTTTATGTGTCTGACTTTGCCAGTATTGTGAGACCTGTGATGGCAGAAGCCCTGCGTCGTTCATCAACATATCCCCTGTGTCTGTTGGATGAAGAGACCCAGTGTCCACTTGGCACTAGACAGGATATGTGGTTGTCACTGTGACCTCCATATATTTCATCTGCCCTTCCGGGGCACTTAGCACCCTCCCTGGGGCTCCTCTTCTCTTCTGTCCTCAGATACAGAAGCCACCCCATAGAGGATTCGATGTCCTTAGAGAACATGGAAGCTCCACTGCACAGATGAGGAAACCAAGGCTCAGATCAGGAACATCAGGGGAAGCCAGAGGGAAGCAGTGAATCCGCAGCACATCTCGAGCCTCAGCTGAGACCACCTCTACATCCTCACTCTTGTTGCTAGGCAGCACTGCTTCAGATTTTCAAAGTTTGCTGAAATTCTAAAATAAACCACTGAAATTGGTTTGCTCACTTTTAGCTTTATGGAGGGTGGAAGTGAAAGGGGGTGAGTTAATACTTCATCAGTCCTCTTACAGATAAGCTTTTATTTCCACTATGACATTGGTGAAGAGACATGGATAGTAACGTGAGTAGTACAGAGGTGAGGGGTAGGGGGAAGCTGATGGGAAAGAGGAGCCCAGTGGACCTGCTGAAGCCATTGTTCCCCTTCACCACTCATTCAGTTCCACTCCTTAGCTTGGCATTTAATGTCCTTCCTGATTCTTGCCTCACCTGCTTTGCTGGCCATATGTTTCCTAAATAATAATAATAACGCAATTAGAATTTTCAAATAACTTTCGCATTCACTCTTGATTTGATCCTGCAGATGACTAGATGTATCAGGGAGTAAGATTTGTCCAGGAGGAAAGATCTGGGGCGTGCAGTCTGTTGACCTTGCTGAGATCAGTGTGAAGTCGTCCCAGAAGCCACCTCTTCTAGATTTTGCCTGGGGCTCTCCCCCAAAGCCCTGGTCTCCCTACATACCTCATTCACTCACTCTGCATCACTGTCACCACTCAGAATGCACAGCTGGCTGAATCCTTCCTTAACTCCTTTATTTTTAATTAGAGACAGGGCCCTACTCTGTCACCTAGGCTGGAGTGCAGTGGCATGATCACAGCACAATGCGGCCTCAAACTCCTGGGCTTAGGTGATCCTCCCTTTTCAGTCTCCTAAGTAGCTGGGACTACAGGCACAAGAGAGTACACCCAGCTAATTTTTATTTTTTTATTTTTTTATTTTTTGTAGAGATGGGGTCTTGCTCTGTTGCCCAGACTGGCCTCAAACTCCTGGCCTAAAGTGATCCTGATCCTCCTGCCTCGGCCTCCCAAAGTGCTGGGATTACAGGTGTGAGCCAGTGCACCTGACCCTCTTTCCTCAACTCCAAATTCAAATCCCACTTACTCCATAAAACCTTCCCTGAACACTCTGGCCCTCTCTTAGTCCTCGCAACTTGAACCTGTTCCAATGGCCCCACCTTATGATGGGCTGCCTTGGACTACTCAGTGACTATGATGTATTCATGTCTGTCTCTCCTGAACATGTCAGATACAACATGCCTCAATTTCATTTACCCACAGAGCCATTGTCAGTATCAGTTGGTGACTGACAGCTCCCCTAGGGTTGTGACAAGGAGCATGAGTCAAGCTGGCACGTACCAAATGTGAAGACAGTCTACTTGGTGGAACTCAACTAGCCCCAAAGATCCCCTGCTGCCTAACGTCTGGGAAAATTACAGCTGAGACTGGGACCACGAATGTCATTAATGTTTTCTATTAAAAGTACCATTTCCTGTTAATATTTGGAGGGTAATTGATTTCTAGAAGTGCAGCTCAGGGAAGGGCTGAAGGTGTTATGGCGAGGGGGGAATGACTTCATAAGTCTCCCACTGAGCTGCCACAAAGCCAAATGAAACTATCTCCAGCTCCCTGAGGACCGAGAAGGAGATTAGATAGAGCTCAGGTGAAGGCTATTGGATGAGTCACTCAGTCTTCAGAGGAAAAGCCATGCTTGTAATAGCATTGGCTTGCCAAAGATAAAACAGAATTTAAAAAACAGGTAATTTTAAAAGCCCCAAATCAGGCCAGGCGCGATGGCTCACGCCTGTAATCCCAGCACTTTGGGAGGCCAAGGTGGGCGGATCATGAGGTCAGGAGACCATCCTGGCTAACACGGTGAAACCCCGTCTCTACTAAAAATACAAAAAATTAGCCGGGCCTGGTGGCGGGCGCCTGTAGTCCCAGCTACTTAGGAGGCTGAGGCAGTAGAATGGCGTGAACCCAGGAGGTGGAGCTTGCAGTGAGCCGAGATCGTGCCGCTGCACTCCAGCCTGGGCGACAGAGCGAGACTCCGTCTCAAAAAAATAAATAAATAAATAAATAAAAATAAAAGCCCCAAATCAAAGGTTGAGATACTTTATAAACTTTGAACCATGCCAAAAGAAAAGCCTGATCATTTATTGCATCTGGAAAAGAGTGTGTTTACAACGAGTAAAGAGAAATTCATGAAATTTTCATATTTTATGACTGCCAATTCACTGATGTAATTATACCCTCATTTACTTATTCTCTCAAAAATCTCAAAAATGGTATTTTTCAGGATTTTCTCTGTGCCAGGCACTACTCAAAGGTTTGCGATAAAATCTTATGGGACAAATATGCTTACATACAAGTAACTCCTGTTCTAGTGGATTGTCCTTATGTAATAAGCAAAAGATATTATTTCCATTTAACAAAAAAAGAAACAAAATTTCAGAGGAACTTGGTGAATTTCCTATGTCACATCTCAAATAATTAAGAAAGCCTCTGGCTGGGTGCGGTGGCTCATGCCTGTAATCCCAGCACTTTGGGAGGCCAAGGCGGGTGGATCACGAGGTCAGGAGTTCGAGACCAGCCTGGCCAAGATGGTGAAACCCCGTCTCTACTTAAAAAAAAAAAAATTAGCCAGGTGTGGTGACACATGCCTGTAATCCCAGCTACCCGGGAGACTGAGGCACAAGAATCACTTGAACCCGGGAGGCAGAGGTTGTAGTGAGCCTAGATTGGGCCACTGCACTCCAGCCTGGGCGAAAGAGTGAGACTCCATCTCAAAAAAGAAAAAAAAAAAAAAAGCCTTTAAATAACTGTTGTGAGAACCTTCTCTCAAACCTTGACAACAGTCCCCAAAGATCTACATTTTATCACATAAGTCAGTAATTCTCAACTTGATACCTCTATTCTCTCTCCCTGAATCACAGTAAATCTTGAAGTCCACAAAAAATGGAGGTCTTGAATTGAGGTATGCATGTCTTCAGAATTCAGGATTATATGGCCAAACTCTCTATTGCCTCCCCCAGTGGTGTGGGGGACAAAATGGTTAGCCTGAGAACCCATGCATCCCAGATTTATGTGCACAAGTCATTTTTTATACAGACAAGAAACTCTTTTCTTGTACCAACAGAGCTAATCTTAGGGTCAGGAATATTCCTGAAGAATCTGGCAGAGACTCAACTCTGGGGTGCTGGGTAGCTTGTTTTAAGGTTGCATGAGACTAAATTTATTCTTCCCTCATGCTTAATTGGAGCATTCATTTCCCCCCTCTGGCTCCCTGATCTGAAAGAAACATCTATTACTGACACAGAGGAACAAAAGGACGTCTCCTCCAATTTGTTAATTATGTTCTGTTCTGTGACCAACAACAGGAGAATAAACTGTTGAAAAGAGAAAAAAACCCAAGTTCTGGCCCTTCTGGGAGGGGTGCGGCATCCGTATACAGGAAGAGATGGAGCCATCTCTTTAAAGGACGAATAGGTTGATTTTTGGTGGGCTTTGTCAGTTTCATTTCCACACATTGACTCTGAGGGGCACCCGCGGAGCAGCTTGATTTGGCTGGGCCCCAGCAGCATTTTCATACTTGTAGGTGGAAGATGAGGAAGCCAAGTGGAGAGGAAGTGAGGGGCTCTGTATTAACAGACGATGACTTATTCCCGAACTGAATAATGTGATGGTTTCAAATGCTGTGTACCTGATTGATCTGTCCTTTTCTTGTCTTCAAGAATTCATGTATAAATGTTTTAGAAGATTGCTAATGTCGTGCCAATGAATCTCTTCAAGAGCTCTTTTTTGGGGAATAAATAGCTATAGTCTCTTCTGCTTCGATGTTGCTCATCTTTTCTGATGGCATTGTGTGGAATCAACGGGCAACATTTCAACTTTCCGCATGCAGACACAAACCACGCACACGCACACACACACACACACGCAGAGACACACACTCTCACTCTCTGTTTAGAAATTTTTGCCTTGTAGCCTACTTTTTAAGGAGGCTCTTAGCTAATTTTTTAAGTCCCTAACTGGCCTTAATTTTTTTTTTTTTTTTTTGAGACAGAGTCTCGCTCTGTTGCCCAGGCTGGAGTACAGTGACAGGCTCACTGAAGCCTCTATCTCCCCAGGCTTAAGCAGATCCTTCCACCTCAGCCTCCTGGGTAGCTAGGACTACAGGTGCATACCACCATGTCCAGCTAATTTTAAAAATTTTTTTAAGGACTGGGTCTCCCTGTGTTGCCCAGGCTGGTCTCAAACTCCTGGGCTCAAATGATCCTCCTGCCTCAGGCTACCAAAGTGCTGAGATGAAAGGCATGAGCCACTGCACTGGGCCAGGCTTTTATTTATTTATTTATGTGAGACCGAGCCTCACTCTGTCACCAGGCTGGAGTGCAGTGGCCCAGTCTCGGCTCACTGCAACCTCGGCCTCTCAGGTTCAAGTGATTCTCCTGCCTCAATCTCCCGAGTAGCTGGGATTACAGGCACGAGCCACCACGCTCAGCTAATTTTTGTGTTTTTAGTAAAGATGGAGTTTCACCGTGTTGGCCAGAATGGTCTTGATCTCCTGACCTTGTGATCCATCGCCTCGGCCTCCCACAGTGCTGGCCAGCACGAGCCACCCGCCTGGCCAGCTTTCACTTTTTAAAAGCCTTACCTGTCTATTAACTCTCCTCAAGTGCATTCTTTTTAGACAATGGCAAGGCTGGAAATACAAAGGCTTTTTTGTTTTAGTTCAATGCTGGGCATAAAACAGGCCCTCAAACTATTGGTGAATGGAGGCGCCTACCTGGGGAAACTTCCTAAGCCATAAGCAATAGGAAGCCTTACTCCTAAAAGACAGGAGCTATTACCGTGATTTGCGAAACACTGTTGAGGATTAGAGCTCAATCAACAGACAGAAGGCAACTCCATCTTAAGCAGAAAGCAATGCTAGTTTTATCTCTGAGGACCAACATTTTAACCTTGAACGAGGTTAAATTAATCTTGCTTAAATTTTCTGAGCCTCCATGTCCTCGTCTGTAAAATAGAGACAATATTACTGCGTGGCTTGGAGAGCTGTTGTGAGAATCGGATGATACAAGCATGTATAGCATGTATAGCACAGTGCCAGGCATAGGAAAAACACTCTGTAATTGAGCTCTTATAATTTTTAGAATACTCTGATAATTATTCCAGTAACCCAGAGGCCTTCTGGTGGGGTAGAAAGATCACTGGCTTAGGAGCCAGAAACCAGGGAGCCTGCGTTTAAAGTATCAGTCAAAAGGTAGCCGTGCCTATCACTGATTTCACATATGATGTCCCATTCCCCAGTGCAATTTAAATGGCAGTGGAGTTACACACATTTTCTCTCCCCACTAAGATGTGGGAAATAACAGGGAAAAGTCAACGTGTGACAAAGAGTGTTTCCATTTAATTTATTGAGTAGGCTACCTTTATGGCCTTTTTTTTTCTTAACATGCTTGGGGCCGAGTTGGAGAAAAGCTAATAGGAACATTTTCTGAGGAAAAGTGTTCTACAAGCTTCACTGGAAGAAGATGGACCATCTTTCTCTTTTAAAAGGCTTTTTGTGAGGCGCTCCAGATGAGCCACAAAACAGCAAGATCCATCATTTTGGCAGGATGGTTTTGCAAGGGGGCCCTGCAGCCCTAACCGTAGCCCTAAATGGCAATCTCTACTTATCTGGGACAATTTCATAGAAAAAGGGGAGAAGCAAAACCACTTTTCATAGAGTTTCAGTTTCTTATTAGATCTGTAGAGAGCTCCCAAACTTTAGAAAAAAGGACAATAGAATGTTTCAGTGGTTTTTATGATGATTTCCTTCCATTGCTTATTCCTTATTTTTACTCGGCATGTCTACACAGCATACGGCTATTTCCAACCTCATTCTTCTACTTAATATTATGAGGAATATACGTTTTCATGAATTGGCAGAGCTTACATATTCATCAATTATAATATTTCTCAGCTGTGAGATTTCCTACATGTCATAAAACTAGAATTATTAAATGATAAAGCTAGATAGATAGCTATATTACATCTCACAAAAGCCAACTTTTATGAAATCCTTACTATGTGTCAGGCACTGTGCTAAATGCTTTACATATTCATTTCATGTAACCATCCTAATAGTCCTATGAGATAGGTCCAACTAAACTTTCCATTTCATAGATGAGGAAACCAAGGCTAAGGTGGCTAAATGGCTTGTTCAGAGTCATACAGCTAGCAGGGCTGAAATGCAAACTTACACTTAGCCACTAGGCTATGAGCTAGGTACCATATGGTCTTTATGTTTCAGAAGAGGATCCTTGGAGTCCCAAAGAGGTGTGTGAGTTTGCTCAGAGCCATCCAGGGCTGGAACCCAGTTTTCTGGACTCTGAGGTCCCTGATCATTCCGCTGTATACCTCACTCTGCCTCTCAGCAAGAGAAGTGGGGCTCCTGTATCTTTTTGGAACTCTCCTTTTCCTTCCCGTGTTTGCAAAATTCACAGTGAATACTCTTATGTAATTGAAAATTAAATATTTATGTAAATTAGTTTTGACAACGACACAGCTCCTGTTTTTTCATTCCTGCTCCTCAAGTCATATTCTCTTGGAGCAGTCTACATTTTCCAAAGTTTTAGGTTCAGAAAGCTCCCTTGAAATCCACAAGAACTCTCCTGGAATCCTCAAATGACAGCTCTGAGGCACCAGATTCCCCTGGGACAAGATAACTGTCCACTCCAGTCGATCAGTTGCTAGGGCTTTGTCTCTTTAGGAAGCAGAAGAAAACCCACGTGTCCTCCCCATAATAGAACCTAAATGAAGAAAATGATCAGATAAGAAATGCACCCAGATTCAAATTAAGTTTAAACAAGTTAAACAATCTTGTTTTCAGCCTGTTCCTTCTAGATATAGCCGTGGCAGATCCTTAAACAAATGGTCTCAATGTGCATTACCCACACCTGTCAAAATCGCATGCAGTCCTAGCCGATCCGGGTATCACTGTTTGTATCCCATGAGGAGAATGATGGATGAGACCTGTTCCTTGTGTGTGGCATTGTTTATTTACTTTCCAGATGAATTCATATTACAAGAAACCTCTGGAATGGTTGTTATCCCTGTAATCTAATTTACTGCTCTGGGCACCTGATATGTTCTATACCTTAGATAATGTTAATTTTATTCTTTTGTGAGCTGTGCCTGGTGTTCACAAAAAGCCATAAGATGTAATTTATTTCTCCCCACTTGCCTTCTAAATATTAATTCTATTGAAAAATGGTTAAATAGATTATGTAAATCATGGTCATTGCAACCACTTTAAAGGTTAATCCTGCCATCATGTAGCCAGATAATTAATTTGAATTCGCTTCCAAGCACTAACTCTCAGGAAAGCCAAGGTGTAATGGGTTGGAGTACCCTATTATGGAGGTCACTGTGTGCCTGCCTGTGATTAAATTTGGAAGAAACAAATCTCAAAGTTTTGAGAACAAAAGCTCCTTTGGGCCATCGAAGAGCCCAGTGCATCATGGGATTAGAGCCACACTTTGTCTGGAATTTTAGGAGATAGATTTTACTTATACATCTTCTGCTTCCTTGAGTAAGTGCCACTTCCTTTATTGGGAAGCCAGGCATGGTTTTGTTTCAGGGATTCTGGGGCAGTCCTGCTGCTTCCAACGAAAAAAACTTCACCCACTTTCCAAAAATTACAGGCCAGAGGAGACCTTATCAGATGTTGTCATTAGCTTCAACTGTCTGTTGCCACACCTTACACCTGAGCACATCCACTGATGAGTCATCCATCCAAGGGCGTGAGCCACCAGTCTGGGTTGATAGAGGATCCCTCATTGCCAGCTGAATCGGAGGATCTTTTCCACTGATTCATGCTCCTTAGTCAGGGTGATGTGCACTTGAAGCTTATTCAATTTTTCAGGCCTTCTTTTTTTTTTTTTTTT
>NW_012110585.1:1748803-1754198 GCF_000951045.1 Mandrillus leucophaeus | reverse complement strand
AATGGCGTGAACCCGGGAGGTGGAGCTTGCAGTGAGCCGAGATCACACCACTGCACTCCAGCCTGAGCGATTGAGCCAGACTCCGTCTCAAAAAAAAAAAAAAAAGAAAAATATAAATTTAAAATTAGATGCAAAATGAGTATGTACTTAGAATGTGAAAAGAAACCACAGTCATGAATTTTAAAAAGCTAACACTATAAATATAACTGAAGCCATAAAATGACACTATTTTATTTTTTAATTTCCTGACATGCCTTTATAATACATTTTTCCTAATTTTCTGACTGCCTACTCTTTGATCGTGTCTTTGTATGACAGCAATTTTGTAATACCATTTTCTATAGAGAGAATAGGAAGATAATTTCATCTTTCCTCTACCATAGATCATCGGAATTTGTTTCTTATTATTGATAGGTTGAATAAAAGATACCAACTTTACAGAGACATACTTGCTATTTTTAATACAGTTTCAGATTTAGACCCTACAAAAAGAGGAATTCTGATGAATTCTATTTCATGTAATTTCCATCAAAAAATTAAAAGAGTATATTTAAGGTGAGTTTATAGTTGTATATCTTGCATTATCGAGTATCTCCCTGACAAGAGAGAGCTTCAATTTTGACTAGGCATTGATGCGAACCAAGTCATTCTCTACTTCAGTTTTACTCATGTGATGATTAGAACTTTCCTAGACTAGCTTGGCTCCAAACATCTCAAAGCTTATTTCTTCTGCAATACCCAGATACTTTCCTGCCAGTTGTGGTGAATTCATTTATATTCTGATGCAACTTCTGGCCTTGCATCTTAAGTTATGATGCTAAGTAAGTCAGCACAGTCAGTGTTAGGTATATTTCTGGAAGTATTCCTCCACTGAAATGACTACACATGGAAGTGATTAAAAGTCATATGCAGGCTGGGTGTGGTGGCTCATGCCTGTAATCCCAGCACTTTGGGAAGCCAAGGTGGGCAGATCACTTGAGGTCAGGAGTTGGAGACCAATCTGGCCAACATGGTGAAACCCTGTCTCTACTACAAATACTAAAATAAGCTGGGTGTGGTGGCGGGTACCTGTAATCCCAGCTACACAGGGGGCTGAGGCAAAAGGATCACTTGAACCTGGGAGGCAGAGGTTTCAGTGAGCCGAGATCAAGACACTGCACTCCAGCCTGGGCGACAGAGCGAGATTCCGTCTCAAAAAAAAAAAAAAAAAAAGAAAAACAAAACAAAACAAAAACTATATATATGTGTGTGTATATATGTATATGTATATATGTATACATGTTTTATATATCTCCCCTTAAACCCAGACTAAATGCTTCCCCAACTCAAATTCCCCTTAGCCAGCCCATGACCATTGCAGAGCCACCTGCTAGATGAGGAAGCAGGACAGAAGGGAAGTTGTAATGAAAAGCCATTGACCTCCCCTCCAATTAAAATATCCCCCCTCCAATTTTGCCCTTCCTATGATCATATGGATACATTGTTAGCACCTCTTATAAGCCCTGGAAAGGGGCCTTGGGAATGACTTTCAAACTTCACCTTCACAGTGTCTCTGCCTCTATTTCTCCATGGTGTTTAGTGGTTTCCTGTCTTCCCTCTCCTGCAGGCACCTAAACCTACTTGTCAAACTTTGAGCACCAAATTACATCTCTGCCTGCTTGACTTCATTTCTTTTTGACTGTCTCTTGGATTACTACTCTTCTCTTGTCTACAAACCTCTCATTCTAATTATCTGGAACATTCCAAAGTATCCCTCAAATATTTCACCTTTTCAAGAAGCTGACATCTGTCGCTGACATCCACAGCCTCTATGATTTGTGAATATCTCAGGCGGGTGACACACAGCACAGACTCTGCCTTCTGGTCACCTGCATGTTCCTCCAGGGTTTCTCCCCTACCACCCTAGCTCAAAAGCCCTCTTGTTTGATCCCAAGAAATTGCTACAGCACATGCTGTTGGGGCACCCGAGTGTGTAGGGGGTTCCTGGAAGGATCCTTTAAGCCTGCCTGTCCCTCTTTGGTAGTTATAACTAGAAAGGGTATCCTGCAAAAAACACCAAATTTCTCCCTGGATCTTCTCAGCCTCCTTACCAGGCAGCAAGAGCTGAGAGAACTTTGCGTAGAATATTCTAAACCTTGCTCCTGATCTGCTTCCTTGCCTTAAGAAAAATCTTTTCTCCCAGATTCTGCTGTCTGTAGACTCATTCTCAACTTACTGATCTCTTTAAAATTTCAGTCATTCTCGGAGATTATAGGGCAGAACGCAAAGAACATAACGTAGGAGTCAAATGGAGCCGAATACTTCAATCACTCATGAGGTGGCTGTGTGTCCTTAGGTAAGTTCTGTAGCTTCTCTGAGCCCCAGCTTCCTTATAACATCACTGAAGTCCTAATAGCTGTGAGAATTACACATGATACCTGCAAATTTCATGAAACAGCACTTGGTGGTTAGTAGTTGGTTTTGAAAAGGTTGTGCTAAAATTCCAGGGCCTCTTGGGGGTGATGCTTTGCTAGGTTTTCCCTTTCTCCAGGTAGCTTTCAGAGGTAAAACCTCAGACCCAGACACTGCCCACCCTTGCTTTTTTTTTTTTTTTGAGGTGGAGTCTCGGTCTGTTGCCTAGACTCTAGTGCAGTGGTGGTAAACCCCAGACCCCAACACTGCCCACCCCTGCTGTTGTTGTTGTTGTTGTTGTTGTTGTTGTTGTTTTTTGAGACGGAGTCTCGCTCTGTCACCCAGGCTGGAGTGCAGTGGCGCCATCTTGGCTCACTGCAAGCTCCGCCTCCCGGGTTCCCGCCATTCTCCTGCCTCAGCCTCCGGAGTAGCTGGGACTACAGGCGCCGCCACTACGCCCGGCGAATTGTTTTGTATTTTTTCATGGAGACCGGGTTTCACCGTGTTAGCCGGGAAGGTCTGGATCTCCTGACCTCGTGATCCGCCCGTCTCGGCCTCCCAAAGTGCTGGGATTACAGGCCTGAGCCACCGCGCCCAGCCTCCCTGCTTTTCTTTTTTGTGAAGAGTGTAACAGACTTCTCCGGGCCTTGTGTGTCTTGATCATATCTATAGATTGGGCTCTAAAATATTCTGGAGTCTGGTGGATAGAGTTCTGTCGGTTCAGCCACGAAGTGCCACACAGCCTGACTACAGAGAATAAATATTCATTTCCCTTCCCTTAATTTTAAAAGAAGTTGATATTATAACGAACAAGCCCACTGGTGACAGCACAAACATCAGCATTGTCTGCTCGGTGAGACGGCGGCGGAATGTTCTGCACATCTCGTCTTGCAGGAAATGTTCCAAGCATTCAAATGCAAATGAGCACAGAGCCAGCCGGCACTGATCACTGATTTGCATTCGCTCTTCGGGAACCTGGTTTTTCCCTCTTAAATTCACATTATGTGCAGATACGATACTGCACTGATGGGGCCAGAATAACGTTTTGCCTTTTCCACTCTGTCCTTTTTATCCGGTTTTGCAAATCCTTCCCCCTAAACCCCATTCTTTCACTATATTGTTTAATTTTGCCCTCATTTTGCCAAAATTCCCTTGTGCTGTGCTCCCGCCAGCCCAGCCATCCTCCCTGGCTTCATTCTGTGTCCCAGTTCACTCGGTGCCTCCTTCTCCTGAGGGATTTTGCAGCTGTTCTCTTGCGTTCTTCTCCCACCGTGACCTCTTGCCCAAGTTCTACAAAAAGCACATGAGAGGCAGCCCATAGTGGATACATGTGGAGGACCAGGAAAGCTGGATATGCCTAGAATCAGATGCCAGACCTTGAGGGATTCAAGGCTCCGTTAAAGCAAATTTTATTGATGTCTCACATACATAGAGAAAGTGCAGAAACCACGGGATCCGGATGAATTTTCATAAAAATACAAAATAATTAGCCGGGCTTGGTGGCGTGCACCTGTAATCCCAGCTGCTTGGGAGGCTGAGGCAGGAGAATCACTTGAACCTGGGAGTCAGAGGTTGCAGTGAGCAGGGATCATGCCACTGCACTCCAGCCTGGGCGACACAGCGAGGCTGTCAAGGAAGGAAGGAAGGAAGGGAGGGAAGGAGGGAGGGAGGAAGGAAGGAGAATTAGAACAGTAGGGCATTGCTAGAAAGTAATCACTTCCCTCTCCCAAGGGTAACTACTCTTCTGACTCCTAGACTGTAATTTTGCTAATAGTGACCTTGACCTAATAGAATAATACAATATGTACTTTACTGTGCTGCTGCTTCTATTTTGTTTGTAAGGTTGATCCATGCTGCTCTTCCTTCTCACCTCTGTGTGCTGTCTTCTGTTGTGTGGGTATCTTGGAGTCCGTTTATCCATTCTGCCTGAAATAGATTTTTGGGTTGCTTTCTATTTGGAGCTATGAACATTCTTTCGTGTGTCTTTTGGTGAGCACATGGACACAATTTTGTTGGATATGTGCTTACAAGTGATGCTGTTGCCTCATAAGTAGACCTTATGGCTTTTCATGAGACTGTTTTGATGACAGGGGTGTTTTGAGGAGGTCTGAAGAACTTTGGTAATTAAGTGACTTGTAAAATTACAGGTTTGTTATGTGCTATGGACTGAATCGTGTCCCCCCCAGATTCATTTGTTGAAGCTCTAACCCCAATATGACTGTGTTTGGAGATAGGCCTTTTAGGAGGTAATTAAGGGTAAGTGCGGTAAAAAAAAGATGGGGTCTTAATGTGGTAGAATCGTTTTGAGAGGAGGAGGAGGAGAGAGTTCACTCTCTCAACATGCACACACCAAGACAAAGCCCTGTGAGCATAGAGCAAGAAGGTGGCCTTCTGCAAGCCAGAAAGAGAGCCCTCACCAGAACCTGACCCAGCCAGACCTTAATCTGGAACTTCTAGTCCTCAGAACTGTGAGAAAATAAAATTCTGTTTAAGTCACCTAGCCTGATATGGCAGCCTGAACAGACTGACATTTTGTTCTGTTTTGTTCTTTGAAGTTGTAAAAGTACCTTTTTAAAAAAAATTATGCGCTGGGCATAGTGGTTCACACCTATAGTTCCAGCACTATGGGAGGCTGAGGTGGGAGGAAACTTGAGCCCAGGAGTTCAAGACCAGACCAGCCTGGGTGACAGAGAAAGACCCTGTCTCTACAAAAAAAAAAAAAAATTAGTCAGGTGTGGTGGTACATGATGGAAATTACTTGAAATAGAATTGATCAGAATTCCTCTGTTTGTGGGGCCTAAATCTGAAACTGTGTTAAAAATAGCAAGTATGTCTGTGTAAAGTTGGTATCTTTTATTCAACCTATCAATAATACTTAGGAGGCTGAGGTGGGAGGATCACCTGAGCCCAGCAGGTCAAGGCTGCAGTGAGTTGTGATGGCAGCACTACACTCTAGCCTAGGCAATAGAGGGAGACTGTATTTAAATTTTTTTTTTTTTTTTGA
>NW_012110585.1:1745360-1748461 GCF_000951045.1 Mandrillus leucophaeus | reverse complement strand
CTCGGCCTCCCAAAGTGCTGGGATTACAGGCTTGAGCCACCGCGCCCGGCCAATTTTTTTTTTTTTTTTTTTTGTGGTAAAATAGACACAACAAAATTTGCCATCTTAACCATTTTATTTATTTATTATTTTTTAGACTCTTCCTCTGTCGCCAGGCTGGAGTGCAGTGGCATGATCTCAGCTCACTGCAACCTCTGTCTCCCGGGTTCAAGCAATTCCCCTGCCTCAGCCTCCGGAGGAGCTGGGATTACAGGTACCCGCCTCATGCCTGACTAATTCATCTTAACCATTTTTAAGTGTATAGTTTAATGGTATTAAATACACTCATAATGTTATTCAACCATCACCTCCATTCATCTACATAACTGTTTTCACCTGGTAAAGTAGAAACTCAATACCCACTAAACAGTAACTCCTCATTCCCCTCCCTTCATTCTGACAACCACCATTCCACTGCCTGTCTCTATGATTTTGATTACTTTAATCACCTCATTTAGGCAGAATCATACAATATCTTATCCTTTTGTGTCTGGCTTATTGCACTTAGCATAATGTCCTCATAGTTCATCCATGTTGTGGAATATGTCAGAATTTCTTTCCTTTTTAAGGCTGAATAATACTCCATTGTATGTGTAGACCACATTTTGCTTATTCATTCCTCTGTCAATAGACACTTGAGTTGCTTCCATATTTTAGTTATTGTAAATAATACTGCCATAAACGTAGTATGCAACTATTTCTTTGAGACCCTCTTTTCAGTTCTTTGGGAGTGCATACTCACAAGTAGAATTGCTGCATCATATGGTGATTCTATATTTAATTTTTTAAAGAACCTCCATACTATTTTCCACAGTGACTATAACCATTTTACATTCCTACCAACAGTGCACAAAGGTTCCAATTCCTCCACATCCTTGCCAACACTCATTTTCTGTTTAGTTTTTTTTTTTTAATAGTAATCATCTTATTAGTATGGAGTGAGTGGTGTCTTACTGTAGTTTTGATTTGTATTTCTTTCTTTTTTTTTTTTTTCAGATGGAGTCTTGCTCTGTCACCCAGGCTGGAGTGCAATGGCCTGATCTTGGCTCACTGCAACCTCCATCTCCTGGGTTCAAGCGATTCTCCTTCCTCAGCCTCCCAAGAAACTGGGATAATAAGCGCACGCAACCATGCCTGACTACTTTTTTGTATTTTTGGTAGAGATGGGGTTTCACCACATTGGCCAGGCTGGTCTCAAACTCCTGACCTCAGGTGATCTGCCCGCCTCGGTCTCCCAAAGTGCTGGGATTATAGGCATGAGCCACCGCGCCAAGGATATACTGATTTGTATTTCTCTTATCATGAGTGATGGAAAGGTATCATTTTAACATTGCTTATAATTTTCTATTATTTATGGACCACTTTCTTCATTTGGGGGAAATCACCAATGGGCCCTTAGTCATGTAGATGTGAAGCAGTCACTGCCCCGTTTGAAGGAGCCCTGATGTCACCCTATTGGCTGCAATGCAGATGTTTCATATAAGAGGTGGGTTTAGTGCATTCTTAGCAGGACTGAGTCTTTGCAGGCTTGAAAAATGCTCATCTGTCTTGCCTCGAATTTGAATTTAGAGTGGATTGGTCCTGAAAATTGTTTGCTTTGGGGAGATGGGCGGTCCTCTATGTGGAAGAGAGTGGCTCAGAAAGGATCAGCCTCTATTGAGGGCTGCTCGGTGTCTTGGACCCTGAAGGGAGGGGGCCTGTGTCGCCCAGAGGTCACCATGAGAGGGGGACGTCACACCGCCTGGGGTTTCCCATTGAGCTGCCCCTTGTGTTGAGCACTTTATAGGAACTATCTCATTTAATTGGCATAAACCCATTTAAGGTGAGTATTATTATTATCTTCATTTTATAGATGAGCAAAATAAAGATTAGCGAAATTAAACAACTTATCCAAGATCATAGAACTCGTGAGTCACAAGGCTAAGATTCAAGATGAGTCTGATTTCAGAATCTTTAACCAGTGTGTCCTGCTCACACATACTCATACACATGTGTGCACATGGGCCAGGAGAGAGATGCAGATTTAGTCTTCCCTTTGCTGATCATGGAGGAAAGATTCTAGAAGTACCTAAGACTAAGTTTGGATGTTGCAATTTCATGGGTGTGCCAGAGGCTCCACTGGTGTGCAGGTTATTCTCTCTCTGCCCCACTGCCTTCCCCAATGCATTCTCTGCCCTTCTCTACTCTGTTCTATGCCATGGGACACTGATGCCTGTAGCCTGCATCTCTACAGCCTCTTGCTGGCTGACTGCCATGTTGATTGGATCCTGGGAGACAGTGGCAGGGCATCAGAGAGTGGAGGGAGAGGACAAATGGAAAACTCTCTCCACGACTTCAGCATCTGCCAGGCGGCCTCGCCTTCGCCTTCCAGCTCTCACCCAGCTCTGGTAACTCTATTTCTTCCTTATCTTTCGAATTTTGGGGTGCTAATAACTTCCAACGTTGCTAATCTCTGCATATCTTTAATCTCTGATGTGTTTCCATAATGCAGATCACACATCGGTAAATAGTTCTTCATAAAATTTCTCCATTTGAGGAATGAAGAGAGTCTTCATTCACCTATTCTGTGTCCTCTCAGAACCCTGAAGGATACACGTGGTTTTAGTGAAGTCAAATGAGCCAGACTTTGGCAAAAGCACTGTTAACAATTGTTACTGTATTCCTTGGACTTGGGAGCAAGGTCACTGTCAGTCAGCTTGGTACTTCAGAGGATGGGAGTCTTGGACTTCTTCCTCTCTGGAGCCAGGGAAGTTTGAGGTCTGGACTTGAAGAAAGAGACCCAAGGTCTCTTTGGTGGGCAGTCATCTGGCCCCTGCAACATGGTGATAGGTGGAGGGAGATACTAAGGATAGACAAGGCCAGTAGGAAATTCCTCATGGAAAGTCATGGTCCATGGACTCAAACCAAATCAGGCTCAGATTAGTTAACAGTGGCTCAAAGATGGGGAAAAAATACACACTTTCCCCTTTTATTTTTTGAGATGGAGTCTCGCTCTGTCACCCAGGCTGGAGTGCAATGGCGTGATCTTGGCTCACTGCAACCTCCGCCTCCTTAGTTCAAGC
>NW_012110585.1:1739286-1745310 GCF_000951045.1 Mandrillus leucophaeus | reverse complement strand
CTATAACCATTTTACATTCCTACCAACAGTGCACAAAGGTTCCAATTCCTCCACATCCTTGCCAACACTCATTTTCTGTTTAGTTTTTTTTTTTTAATAGTAATCATCTTATTAGTATGGAGTGAGTGGTGTCTTACTGTAGTTTTGATTTGTATTTCTTTCTTTTTTTTTTTTTTGAGATGGAGTCTCGCTCTGTCACCCAGGCTGGAGTGCAATGGCGTGATCTTGGCTCACTGCAACCTCCGCCTCCTTAGTTCAAGCGATTCTCCTGCCTCAACCTCCTGAGTACCTGGGATTACAGGTGCCTGTAATCTTTCGTATTTTTCATAGAGATGAGGTTTCACCGTGTTGGCCAGGCTGGTCTTGAACTGCTGACCTTGGGTGATCCACCTGCTTGGCCTCCCAAAGTGTTGGGATTACAGGCGTGAGCCACTGTGCCAGGCCTCGTTTTTAACTAGTTCAGTTAAAAACTGATTTTGGCACCCCACCCTGCACCCCCCAAAAAAACCTTACAAAACCAGAAAACAAAAATAATGAAAAAGATAAGATACTCCAAACTTGAGGTTCAGACAAATATATATGTATCTATTTAGTTGTCAGCTTTGGGGTTTGGGACATCAGTGCACTCTGCGACAACTTTTGCTCACAATTGTCAGCATGTGATTGCAGAAAAACAGGAGGAATTCTCCCCTGATGTGTCCTCTACAGTAGACATGCCCCTTTTTCTGCCTGCTCTGCCTCTTTTCCTTTGGAACTCTCCTACACTTCATATGATTTGTGGGTCCTGTCAGTCAAGAATTCTTACTTCCTCTGCCATGAGGGCAGGTTCACAACCCAGTCTGACTGACAGGATTACTCTGGAACTGTGCATGCTCTAGGGACAGACCTGAGGCCAGTCAGAATCCTGCATTAATGTAGATCTTGGGAAAGGAGCGTTAAGAGCCAAGTAAGCTGGAAGCCGCCCCAGCCATCTTGCCTCACAAAGAGAAAGTCTTTCAGATCATAAAGCTAAGCGGAGTGAGAGATGGAATAGGAAGAGGACCCTTGGCTGTTATTGGACCCCCTGAAACCAGTGATGCCTGTAGCCCGCCCCTGGGACATCCATTCATGTGAGCCAATTATTTCCCCATTTAAAATTAAGTGGCCAGGGGCAGTGGCTCACACTTGTAATCCCAGCACTTTGGGAGGCTGAGGCGGGAGGATTACTTGAGCTCAGGAGTTCAAGACCAGCCTGGGCAACGTAGCAAGACCCCATCTCTAAAAAAAAAAATTTAACCTGGCCAACATTGACGAAATCCTGTACATATGTATATGTATATGTATATGTATATGTATATGTATATATGTATATGTGTGTGTGTGTGTGTGTGTATAAAATACCTGGGTATGGTAGTATGGTTACAGTCCCAGCCACTCAGGAGCTTGAGGTGGGAGGATCACCTAAGCCCAGGAAGGTCAAGGCTGCAGTGAGCCAAGATTCTGCCATTGCACTTCAGCCTTGGTGACAGAATGAGATCCTGTTTCAAAAATTAAAATAAGTAGAGCTAGTTGTGTTTCTATCATTGTAAAGGGAAAAGGCCTCCACTAATTCTTCTACCCTCAAGAATAACTAATGTTAATATGAGAGGGTGTGTTGTCTTTCTCCATAAAGCTTCAAAGAAGAGAGTTGTTGCTGTTCCACCTGTTTCAACAGAGAAGCTCCTCCTTCTACAGATCTCCCTAAATTCCTCCTGTGGCAACGTAACTACATAACTACGATTCCTCTGTTCTTTTCTTCAGTTTAACGTGCAAAATAGCTGGTTACCATCTTCCATAGAGTAATCTTTGTATCCTCCGGGGAAGACAATTGTTGACAGTTAACACGTTACCCCAAAGCTCGTTTCCTCCAGGCCGACAATCCTAGTATAATAACTTAAGTCCTTCTCAAAGATATTTTTTAGTATGCTTATCTCTGAATTGTAGACTTTTAAACCTTCTCTTTTGATCTGGAAAGGTAAAGGAAGCCCCCCAAAATTGGCATGGAAGGTCTTTATTGAAAAACCATAAAAATTCTATTACTGAAATGAAGTAAGACTAAGTAAATGCCGTTCAAGTAAATAAGGCACAAAAAATTTCAGGCAGAAAAAAATACAAATATGTGTATCTATAAACTTTTTTTTGGTTCAGTTCGAAATAGTTTAAGAGCAGATGGCAGTTTTGTGGGGATGCAGTTAGTGGTTGGGTTTTGCCATCTTATCAATGTGTTGTGTGAAGAAGGAGGTAAGGGAGCCTTTGATGTGTAGGAGGTGGGGTCTCTATGGGGTTCCTCACTGCTTGAATCTTCAAAGCTCGTAAGTAGAGGCTTGGTTGCTCCCAGGTTCTGTAGAAATAAGCATTTTGGGAATCAAGCCAAAATATGGGCTTGGTGGCTCATGCCTGTAATCCCTGCACTTTAGGAGGCCAAGGTGGGAGGATCACTTGAGGCCAGGAGTTCCAGACTAGATTGGGCAATATGGCGAGATCCTGTCTTGACTATATATATATATATTTTTTTAAAGTAGCAGGCCCTTGGGGCACACCTGTAATCCCTGCTACTTGGGAGGCTGAGATAGGAGGATCACTTGATCCTGGGAGGCTGAGGCTGCAGTGAGTTATACTTTGCCACTGCATTCCAGTCTGGGTCTCAGAATGAAACCCCATCTCCGCAACAACAAAAAAAGAGAATCAAGCCAAAAAGACTAGAATTCCTAAAAGCATGTCTCATACCAGGAAGCTTTAATTAAAGTAGGGGAGGTACCGATTTCCCTAAAGAAAGACCTCTGTTAAAGATCTATTTGTGACCTTAATGAATATGCTATTACTTCAAAAGCCTTTTTGGACAAGACCCAAAATTTTACCATGAGGTCCTTTCTTCTGTCTTTAGCCTAGGAACATGATACAAAATCCTTTAAATAGAAAACTTGTTAGGTTTAAAGAGAATTCTTCTCTCGGTAAAATAACGTTCAGAACAATTAACTTTCAATTTAATTACTTTTAAACATACATAAGTTCTCCAACATCAAAATAACACTGTGCCCCAGGGAATCCTGGGGGTCGAGTGGAGGCAGGGGGCTTGGTCCTCAGATGAGCTGTATTGCAGATAATCAGCAAATATTGCATGCATGTTCCCCAATAAACCAGTTAACAAAAGTCAACTCTTCCTTCTCCTCCCCATTTCCCCTCTTACCTAGTGTCTAAATATAATTCAATCATAGTTTGAGTAACTTCATTAAATTACCACCACTATCTTCAAAAACAGTATCTATTCCTGGTTAGCTAAATTACTTTGAGGCAAATTGAACATGTAAAAGTGGCTTGCATCTCTGTTTGCACATTCACGTTACCTGGGGAGCTTTAAAAAAAATGCCACTATCCTGGCTCCACTCCCAGAGGTTCTGTTTTAATAGGGATGGAAGGGAGGGCAGCAGCTATTAGTATTTTTTTAAAGATCTGTACAATTTTAACCTGCAGTCAAGGTTCAGAGTCACTGATTTAGAGACTAAAATAGATCAATCGCGGGTTTAAAAGCAACTCACTAGGAAGCAGTGTGGTGTCACAGGAAAAGCATGAGAATCAGAGCTAGGTGTTTTTATCCTGTCTTTGTTCACTGGGCTCGATCAGTGTGCACAGTCTCTTTATGCATCATTTCCTCACTGGTAAAACTGGGATAATTATGCCCACCTTACAGGGTTATTTTGAAGGAAAAAAGCTCCTGGCTCATGACAGAACCTTTACAGCAAGATCTGCTATTCGTGTAGCATTAACTTTTCCTGGAAAAACCATCTTCTCCCCTGTTCCTCTTAGTTGCCTCCTTGTGCCAATAGGAATCCAAATCCACACTGTTTCTGCAGACTCTGAATTCTCTGAATGTGCATGGATGGCACCAAAAGCCACATTAAGGTTGCAGTGTCTTAGGGTTTAAAAAACTTGTTACTTCCCGTGCTTTGCTGAGAACACCTGAAGTAGCATGGCTCAGTGAAATAAGCCTGAAGGTCTGAGTTCAGTTTTCTTACAAACCTACTGCATTACTATCTCTGTTACTATGGAAAAATTATTAACTAGCTCCCATCCCCTCTGTGTCTTAATTGGTAAAATAGGATTCGACTAGATGATCTCTCAATTTTCTTTTAATAATCAGAGTCTGTTAGCTTTAAAGAGACTGTACGATCCAAGCCAGAAAAGCCTGCACGTATTTTTTACCTGCCTACAGGAGAAAATAGTGCCCAAGCAGCTTCTGCCATGAGGAGGTTCCATGAAGAGAGTAGATTTTTCTTCTGAAAGGCTGATTCTTTTGTAATCAATAGTGGAAAGCAGTTCTATCCTGACTTTTGGCTTGAGGACAGCATACATGAGTCTCCCAGTCAGTCTTGATGGAGAGTAAGGTCTCTCAATTGATCTTAGGCTCAAAATGAAACCACATCAGAGCCTCCAGAGAGACTGAGCTTTCTGATTGCCAGAAAGGGACTTTACTGAATCCATAGGACATAGAGATTAAATTGCCCATGCAAGATTTTGGACTAAAATTGTCAGTGCAGGTTGCACTTTAGAGGCTCTCTGGGTCCATTGTTTTCAAACTGAACATGCATCAGCATCACCTGGAGAGCTTGTTAAATCCCAGATTCCTGCACCCCACCCCCAGAGCTTCTGCCTGAGGTGGTCTGGGATGGAGCCTGAGGCTTTGCTTTTCTAACAGATTCCCAGGTGATGCGTGTGGTACAGGTGGTGCTGGTCCTAGGATCTCACTTTTAGAAACACTGCTTTAGGTTTCACTCCACAAACTTCTGTGTTGGTCTATTCTTGCACTGCTGTAAAGGAACCCCTGAGGCTGGGCAATTTATAAAGAAAAGAGGTTGATTTGGCTCCTGGTTCTGCAGGCTATACAAGCACGGCACCAGCATCTGTCCAGCTTCTGGTGAGGTCTCAGGAAGCTTTTACTGATGGCAGAGGGCAAATGGGGAGCAGGGGTGTCACCTGGTGAGAGATGAAGCAAGAGTTAGAAGGGAGGAGGTGCCAGGTCCTTTTAAACAGCCAGCTCTTGTGTAAACTAATAGAGCAAGAACTCACTCATGACCAAGGGGAGGGCACCAAACCATTCATGAGGGATCCAAACACCTCCCACGAGACTCGAGACTTGGCTCCACCATTGGAGTCACGTTTCAACCTGAGATTTGGAGGGGGTGCTTATTCAAGCTATGTTAGTTGTTAAGAATCACCTGGAGCATTTGTCAAAAACACCAATTCCTGGCCCAGCACGGTGGCTCGTGCCTGTAATCCCAGCACTTTGGGAGGCTGAGGTGGGCAGATCACGAGGTCAGGAGATCGAGACCATCCTGGCTAACACGGTAAAACCTCGTCTCTACTACAAATACAAATATTAGCCGGGCGTGGTCACAGGTGCCTGTAGTCCCAGCTACTCGGGATGCTGAGGCAGGAGAATGGCATGAACTCGGGAGGCAGAGCTTGCAGTGAGTGGAGATCGTGCCACTGCACTCCAGCCTGGGCAACAGAATGAGACTCCATCTCAAAAACAAAAACAAAAACAGAAACAGCAATTCCCAAGTCACTCCTGATTTAGTAGAGAGAGTCTGATTTAGTAGATTTACAGTGTGGCCCAGGCTGTTCTTATCATCAGGGGCCATGAGGAAACCCTGAGTCAGTTAACTACCCATTAATTGCATGAGAGTCACTTGGGGAGATTTTAAACTCTGAAATGCTGATCCCTGGGACCTAGTCCCAAGACTCTAATTCTGAAGAGTGGAGCTGGGAGAGACTGCATTTTTAAAGCTCCTCAGATGACTCTGATGTGTAACTAAGTGGTCTCATTTTGTAGATGAGGACCCTAGGGAGGGTAAGGCATTGCTCGGAGCTACTGGCAGAAGCAGAGCCAGAACCCACATGGCCTAAATCCCTGTGCTCAGTCCACACTACCATTTTCCTTCTTGTCTTGAAACTGTCCCCACAGGGTTGCTAAAAACTGCATGCCAGGTTCTAGACAGAAACAGAGTT
>NW_012110585.1:1724149-1739236 GCF_000951045.1 Mandrillus leucophaeus | reverse complement strand
GATCCAAGCCAGAAAAGCCTGCACGTATTTTTTACCTGCCTACAGGAGAAAATAGTGCCCAAGCAGCTTCTGCCATGAGGAGGTTCCATGAAGAGAGTAGATTTTTCTTCTGAAAGGCTGATTCTTTTGTAATCAATAGTGGAAAGCAGTTCTATCCTGACTTTTGGCTTGAGGACAGCATACATGAGTCTCCCAGTCAGTCTTGATGGAGAGTAAGGTCTCTCAATTGATCTTAGGCTCAAAATGAAACCACATCAGAGCCTCCAGAGAGACTGAGCTTTCTGATTGCCAGAAAGGGACTTTACTGAATCCATAGGACATAGAGATTAAATTGCCCATGCAAGATTTTGGACTAAAATTGTCAGTGCAGGTTGCACTTTAGAGGCTCTCTGGGTCCATTGTTTTCAAACTGAACATGCATCAGCATCACCTGGAGAGCTTGTTAAATCCCAGATTCCTGCACCCCACCCCCAGAGCTTCTGCCTGAGGTGGTCTGGGATGGAGCCTGAGGCTTTGCTTTTCTAACAGATTCCCAGGTGATGCGTGTGGTACAGGTGGTGCTGGTCCTAGGATCTCACTTTTAGAAACACTGCTTTAGGTTTCACTCCACAAACTTCTGTGTTGGTCTATTCTTGCACTGCTGTAAAGGAACCCCTGAGGCTGGGCAATTTATAAAGAAAAGAGGTTGATTTGGCTCCTGGTTCTGCAGGCTATACAAGCACGGCACCAGCATCTGTCCAGCTTCTGGTGAGGTCTCAGGAAGCTTTTACTGATGGCAGAGGGCAAATGGGGAGCAGGGGTGTCACCTGGTGAGAGATGAAGCAAGAGTTAGAAGGGAGGAGGTGCCAGGTCCTTTTAAACAGCCAGCTCTTGTGTAAACTAATAGAGCAAGAACTCACTCATGACCAAGGGGAGGGCACCAAACCATTCATGAGGGATCCAAACACCTCCCACGAGACTCGAGACTTGGCTCCACCATTGGAGTCACGTTTCAACCTGAGATTTGGAGGGGGTGCTTATTCAAGCTATGTTAGTTGTTAAGAATCACCTGGAGCATTTGTCAAAAACACCAATTCCTGGCCCAGCACGGTGGCTCGTGCCTGTAATCCCAGCACTTTGGGAGGCTGAGGTGGGCAGATCACGAGGTCAGGAGATCGAGACCATCCTGGCTAACACGGTAAAACCTCGTCTCTACTACAAATACAAATATTAGCCGGGCGTGGTCACAGGTGCCTGTAGTCCCAGCTACTCGGGATGCTGAGGCAGGAGAATGGCATGAACTCGGGAGGCAGAGCTTGCAGTGAGTGGAGATCGTGCCACTGCACTCCAGCCTGGGCAACAGAATGAGACTCCATCTCAAAAACAAAAACAAAAACAGAAACAGCAATTCCCAAGTCACTCCTGATTTAGTAGAGAGAGTCTGATTTAGTAGATTTACAGTGTGGCCCAGGCTGTTCTTATCATCAGGGGCCATGAGGAAACCCTGAGTCAGTTAACTACCCATTAATTGCATGAGAGTCACTTGGGGAGATTTTAAACTCTGAAATGCTGATCCCTGGGACCTAGTCCCAAGACTCTAATTCTGAAGAGTGGAGCTGGGAGAGACTGCATTTTTAAAGCTCCTCAGATGACTCTGATGTGTAACTAAGTGGTCTCATTTTGTAGATGAGGACCCTAGGGAGGGTAAGGCATTGCTCGGAGCTACTGGCAGAAGCAGAGCCAGAACCCACATGGCCTAAATCCCTGTGCTCAGTCCACACTACCATTTTCCTTCTTGTCTTGAAACTGTCCCCACAGGGTTGCTAAAAACTGCATGCCAGGTTCTAGACAGAAACAGAGTTGTAATAAAGCATAATTTGGGCTTCACTGCGGCCCACTTCCTTCTTGCTAAGTTATGCAGCACTAGATACTAACCCATTTGCATCCTCATTGTTCCTGTAGACAGGATCTCTGACATTAGACTCACAAGGCTTTTGTTTCAGGGTTGCTTAAGATGTTTTTCAGATCCTGAATTCCAGCAACCAGTTTAAAGACTCCACAGAGGAACGGGACCAGCATGAGAATACAGCTTCTTCATTTCCCTGTCCCAAGATTTCACTCTGCCTTCTTCGACTAAACAGTGACCACACTTCAGCCCACTCCAAGACTCTTAAAAACCCTAACTTCAAAGTCCTTAAGGGGGTGTATTTAAGATTCCCCTCTCATTTCCTCATTCAGTGACCCTATGATTAAGCCTCTTTCTCTGCTGCAACCCAGTATCTTGGTGTATTGACTTGCTTTGTGTCCCGGGCAATGAACCTATTATGGTTACAGTCTGGTCAGAGACAGTGGCTGTTTCCTCTGCCATTGACTTTCAAATGGAGAAGTCCAAGGAATGGGATATTACACTAAGATCCAATACTAGCTCTCTGACACCAACTGGAAGTCTCACAATTCAATTCTAACATTGACCTACTCTGAGTTAGTGTCAGATCCCACAAGTTAAAGGGCAAAGTCTCCAACAAGACTGCCGTTACCTCAGATGCCAGTCACAAATGTGGTCCCCAGGATACCCACACTTCTGTCTAATTTGACTACAAATTTTCATCATCCCACTATACAACCCCTCAAGTTTGATAACTTGTTAGAATGACACAGAACTCAGGGAAGCACTATATTTTGGATTACTGTTTTATTATAAAGGGCACAAATGAATAGCCAGATGAAGAGATACACAGGGCAAGGTCTGGAGGGTCCCCAGCCTAGGATCTTTGGTGTTCATGGAGCTGGTGTGCACTATCCTCTTGGTACATTGATACATTCACCAGCCAGGAAGCTCCCTTCTACTTTGGTGTCCAGAGTTTTTCTGTGGGTTTCATTGTGTAGTCTTGATTGATTAAATTATTGGCCATGTAACTGAACTTAAATTCTGGTTGCTCTGTCTTCCACAGAGGTTGGGGGAAAGGCTGGAAATTCCAACCCTCCAATCACATGCTTGGTCTTTCTATTAATAGCATGATCAGTCCCTCCCTTGAAGCTCTCTAAGGGCCCACGACCAGTCACATTAACATAAGCTCAAATGTAGTCAGAAGGGTCTTGTTATCTCCTGTTGGGAAATTCCAAGTATTTCTGAAGCTCTGTCCAGGAACTGGGGACAAAGACCAGATCTATTTTTTATGATATCACATGCACCCACATCCTCCCAATCTCAGCCTCCCTTGGAACACAGCTTCTTAGATTATCATCTTCCTACCCCTCACCATTTACAAGGAGTAGAGCAATTAGGCAGATTCAAATGCAGACTGAACAGCTGCTCAGCTCAAAAAAAAAAAAAAAAAATTATCTTTGCCTTCACAGAAACAGCCTCTGGGTTCCAGTTCTGCTTAGCCTCTTGAGCAATGTTTTCTCTCTAGATGTGCATAAGGGATTT
The DNA here is from genome assembly GCF_000951045.1 of Mandrillus leucophaeus. Taxonomy (NCBI): domain Eukaryota; kingdom Metazoa; phylum Chordata; class Mammalia; order Primates; family Cercopithecidae; genus Mandrillus; species Mandrillus leucophaeus. The sequence goes on along the minus strand of NW_012110585.1, from coordinate 1,735,827 downwards.
GGTTTCTGGCCAGCCAGGTCCCAGCTGTAACTTGCTCATTCCAAGTAACACAGTTCAGAGAGCTCTGCATCTTGGTTAATAACACCTAGTTTTGGCCAGGTGGGGTGACTCACGCCTGATGGGAGGCTGAGGCAGGCGGATCACGAGGTCAGGAGATCGAGACCATCCTGGCTAACACGGTTAAGCCCTGTATCTACTAAAAATAAAAATAAAAATTAGCCAGCTGTGGTGGCAGGTGCCTGTAGTCCCAGGTACTCGGGAGGCTGAGGCAGGAGAATGGCGTGAACCCAGGAGGCGGAGCTTGCAGTGAGCCAAGATGGCGCCACTGCATTCCAGCCTGAGGGACAGAGCAAGACTCTGTCTCAAAATAATAATAATAATAATTACAATAATACCTGACTTTTGTTTATTGCATTACTACTTTCAAAATACTTTACATTTCTAAGTTAAGCTCCACAGTGAACAACCCTGTGAGACAGGCAGGAAAATGTAATAATAATTTCCTTATTTTTTATTCAACAAACAACAAGTGCTTACTGTGGATGTGCTCAGCACAATTCTAGCTACCGAGAAACAAACATGAACAAAATGTGGTCCTTGCTGTCATCAGACTGGGAAACCATAGTTCAGATAAATGGAGTGACACCTACTCAAAGCCAAGCAGACCTTCTGATTCTTTTCCCAGTGCTTTTTCTGCTACAGGGTGCTAGGAGCACGAGCCTTTCATTAGAAAAGTCTCAGGGTTAGGCTGACAAAGTGTGAGGTGTACCAAGGGGACCTGTGCAGGACATAGTCAGAGCTTCTCTAGGATGCAAAGACCCCAGGTGACTTTCCCCTTGTTTTAGCTTCCTGTGGCCGTTGTAAAAAAAAAAAAAAAAAAAAAAAAAATGACCACAAACTTGACAGTTTAAAACAACAAAAATTTGGTATTTCCCAGCTCTGGAGGCCAGAAGTCTGAAATCAGCATCGGTATCACTGGGCTGAAATGAAATCAAGGTTTTAGCAGGGTTGCACTTTCCCCAGAGGCTCTCAGGGAGAATCTGTCCTCTGCCTCTTCTGGCTCCTGGTGGCTGCTGGCATTCCTTGGGTTGTGGCCACATGGCTCCAATCTTTCCAGCCAACATTGGAGAAACTTTTCCTGTTCCACCTTCACATCACTGTGTGTGTGTGTAAAATTTCCCTCTGCTCTCTCTTATAAAGATACTTCTGATGGTATTTAGGGCCCACCTGGATAATCAAAGGCTCTTTTTCCAAATAAGATAACACTTACAAGTTCCAGAGATCATTTATGACTGTTATTCAGCTTACTAAACTCCTGCAAACCAAAGCACTCTTTGAGAAGCGGTCGTAAGTGTTTATCTTTTCATCTCCAAAGATGCTCCACGCAGAGGCCAGAACACCAGCTCTAGAAGGGAGCATGAAAAATCCAGTCCAACGCAAGCCTTTCACAGGTTACTTGTGCCAAGTTAATGCTCACAGAAGGATCTGGCCTCCTACTTTCCAGTTTTCCAGTCTTGGGCTGTTTTGCAAAGAAGTTGAGACAGGCCACAGACCCTTCTTGGGGGCCTGCTGGGCACCCCCCAAGCATGGAAATAAGGGAAAATTTTGAGTTCCTTCAAGGGAAACTCCAGGCACCGAGCCAGCTTTGAAAAGTAAAGGAGCAACTGATAAGCAAGAAGGCAATAATAGCCTAAAACAATAGCCAAGGAAGTCAGAGTCACAGAGTGTTTGGTTCCTTTATAGAAACTAAAGATATGGGTTTATTTGGTTTTTTTTTATACTGAGTCTCGCTTTGTTGTCCAGGCTGGAGTGCAATGGTGCAATCTTGGCTCACTGCAACCTCCACCTCCCGGGTTCAAGTGATTCTCCTGCCTCAGCCTCATGAGTAGGTGGGATTACAGGTGCCCGCCTCTGTGCCCGGCTAATTTTTGTATTTATTTTATTTTATTTTATTTTATTTTATTTTATTTTTTAGTAGAGACAGGGTTTCACCACGTTAGTCAGGCTGGTCTTGAACTCCTGACCTCAGGTGATCTGCCTGGCTTGGCCTCCCAAAGTGCTGGGATTACAGGAGTGAGCCACCGTGCCCAGCCAATAACATCTTAATATATGTCCCCTGAGAAACTTTGAAACCCAGCCTAACTTAGAAACCCAGACCTCTACCAAGTGGACCCACTGGTGCACAGACCTCAGATGAGGGGGAATGGAGGACTGAAGTCTGACTGTGATTCTTTATTCTAAATTTCTTCCTGAGGGGCCTGGATGGAGCCACACCCACAGGTCAGAATTTAAAGTTCCTTCCTGCCAACCCCAAGTTTTTAGACAAAACTTTCCTTCCTTAGCCAACTGCAAAGCAGAAAATCTCTGAATCCACCATCCACCTGTGGCCCCACTTTGAGCTGTCCCACCTTTATAGGTCAAACCACTGTGTAGGCTTCACATATTGATTTATGACTTTGCCTGTTACTTCTGCCTCCCCACCTTTAATGGAAGCCATTGAGGAGTTCGGGTCTTAAGCAGTAGCTGACTGATTCTCTTGCTTAGTGGCCTGCAATAAGTGCCTCACCTGTTCTCACTGCAAATCCTGATGTCAATGTTTGGCCTTGCTGCACCAGGTGGGCAGACCCAAGTTTGGTTCAGTAACAAAGTTTTCCACTGAGATCAGGATATACACTCTTTACATATATGAGTCCCTCCCCTCTGGACTCACTCCCTGCCTGGGACTCTCTCCAAAAGTTGCTACTAGGGTGCTGATGTGAAGGCAGAGGGGATAGAGGGTGGGCAGAGGAGGTGGGCAGGAGGTCACAGCCTGGTTGGGAACTGAAAGAGGGTGGAGAGTGGACACTGTCCATCTGGCATAGGGAAGATCCTTGGTCTGGTCCAAGGATGGTCCGGAGACCACTGCCAACTATTCCTTCCCCCTCCATCTCTAAGCAATTCTGCAATAGACCTTCCCAAGGGAGCTGGTTCACAGCCTCCCTACAGAATCCCAGGCTGCCAAGGCTGATAAGAGACCAGAGCAAAGGCATTGCCATGTCTCATTAGAGCCAGGCTGCAAGGTAAGGGCTCTGGGAATGCGGAGATCAGGGAGCCTTTGAAGTGCAAATTCAGAACTGCTGAAGGGCCTTGGTTCTTTAAAGGGAGATTCCTCTTAGTGACTGGTTAGATGAAAACTCTGGAAGTTTCATGTCATATAGCATAAAAGCCAAATACTAGCAGGGAACTTGCCTGAAAGGACAAATACATCTGGAAGAAAGTCATCCTCTTTCTTAAACTAGCTCCCCCTGCCTGCATGGCTGCTAGCAGCCTAGCAATTCTCTGCCCTGCAGGCTGAGCCTCCATTGTCAATGGAGGACAATGAATTCTCCATCATTCCTGATATCCAACAGCTAGCAAATCTTAGAGACTTGCTCTCTGCAATTCAATTCACATCAGTCCTTTCCTTGTACCACTGCCCTGTTTATGGTCCTCATTTCTACGCCTCATCTTTATTTTAATTACAAAAATAGCACATGCTTGTTTCAGAAGGGCCCAAGAGCCGAAGAATGCAAGGAGTGAAGTTCTAGAAGCTGCAAAAGACACGAAAGCAAGTTCTCCCCTGGAGCCATCTTGATTTTGGACCAGTGAAACTGGTTTTGAACTTCTTACTCCAGAACTGTACGAGAATAAATATGCTGTTTTAAGTCACCACCTTTGTGGTAATTTGTTACAGCAGCCACAGGAAACTAATACAGGTTGTTTCCAACTTTTCAGAATTATAAATATTTTATTGTCTTATAAATCTTCATGGGAACCCTTGACTCCAATCTCCCCTGGCTTGGGTCTGTCCTAAGTAGCCACTCCTCTGCTACGGGGCCTGTAATGATTCCCCTACTGCTGGAAAGTGAAATCCAAACTCTTTAGCTCGAAGATCCTCCACAACCAGCCCCAAACCACTTTTCTAGCCTTAAAATCAGCTATTTGTTCTATGACCACTCCACTCTCAACATGCACTTTGTACATTCATTGCCGGCTCACAAGATTTTCTATCTATGAAATGGCTTCCTTAGCCCTTAGCTCTTCTCTGCAGATGGCTCGAAGCTCCGGCTCAAATGGGATCCCTTCCTATAAGGTCCCTCTTTGTCCTCCATCCACACCCAACAGGATGTTATTTTTGCCTTCATTGAACATGCATAACACTTTGCATCTCTTTCCTGGCAAATATCAATTCTATCTTGTGTTTGAGTTATACATTTATATATTATGTGCCTAGCACTTAAACAGTTTGCTGAATTATTTGTTCATTAAATATTTGCTGAATTGAATTGAAATGTGAACTATGCTATGTAGAGAAGAAGGCCTACTTGTTGCTTGTGCTCTAGTTTGATACGATAAGATGGAATCACCATTGATTTAACCAATTTTTAAATTTATTTTTATTTTTATTTTTTTGAGACAGAGTCTCACTCGGTCCCCCAGGCTGGAGTGCAGTGGTGCAATCTCGGCTCACTGCAAGCTCTGCCTCCCAGGTTCACGACATTCTCCGGCCTCAGCCTCCCGAGTAGCTGGGACTACAGGCGCCCGCCACCACACCCGGCTAATTGTTTGTACTTTTAGTAGAGATGGGATTTCACCGTGTTAGCCAGGATGGTCTCGATCTCTTGACCTCGTAATCCGCCCACCTTGGCCTCCCAAAGTGCTGGGATTACAGGCGTGAGCCACCGCACCCAGTCCAACAATTTTTTTAATTTTAATTATTCTGAGTGTATAATAGTTGTATAAACATAATTGATTTTAACAACAAAAGATGGTCATTAGAAATGGCCAAGTAAAGTCAGCTTAAATCATGCTTCTAGTTTTTCAAACCTAATCCTTAATTTATTGTGCCTTTAGAGATGCAAGAATAAATGTGATGGCAATTCATGAGAAAAGAACTGGAGAATATGAGCTGACCCCAAACTCAATAGTGATTCCCCACTGTGATTCCGTTGTTAAAAACACTAATACCATCTCAGGCTGCATTTACAAGAGTTGCAAGTCCAGAACAAAGAGGAGATTGTCTCATGGTTCTTTCAGATGCATCTTCTGTGGGAGATCTGATCAATGTGGTCACTGTGTTTTTCAGACCTAGTAGAGCCTCAGAATAACTTGTGAAGCTGTTAAAAAAAAATACAGACTTCTGCATCCCACCTCCAGGAAATTCTGCATTCGTAGGTTGGGAGAAAGCCTAGGAGTTTGTATTTTAACCAGCACAAATTATTGGAGGCTCACTGGTCTAAAAAAAACTCTTGTTTTTTTCAGTGATGGAACTCCATTATTCAGAATATTGTGTCCAGTTTCCGGTTCCAGAGTCTCAAGCTCCCTGATTATTGTTTCTGCCAGGTCTCAGCATAATCCACCCCAAGTGTTGGTCTTTGATGCTGTACCTACCAGGAAACCAACGGAGCAACAAATCAATTGGCTAGCAGGGAAGGTCTGGGGTTTTAACTAACTGGTTATTTTTTGGTTAGTCACTGTCTTAGTTCATTTATGTTGCTATAAAGGAATACCAAAGACTGGGTAATTTATAAAGAGAAGAGGTTCATGTGGCTCACTGTTCTGCAGGCTGTACAAGAAGCATGGCATCAGCATCTGCTTCTGGTGATGCCTCAGGCTGCTTCCACTCATGTTGGAAGGAAAAAGCGAGGCTGCCTGTGCAGAGATCACACGGAGAAGGAGGAAGCAAGAGAGGACGTGAGTGGAGACGCCAGGCTCTTTTTAACAATCAGCTCTACAGGGGACTAACTGAGCAAGAACTCACCCACTCCCCTCTACCCCTGTCTCCTGAGGGGCATTAGTCAATTCAGGAGGGACCCACCCCTGTGACTGTAACACCTCCCAGTAGGCCCCACCTCTAACACTGAGGATCGAATTTCAACATGAGGTTTGGGAGACACACGTCCAAATTATAGCAATGAGCCTCAAGTCCTCCATCGGGAATGTGGGCTGTAATTCACAAGCTCCAGCCACCTGATTGATTTCACAGAGATGAATGAAACAGGCCTAGACTATCATCACAGCAGAGGAGCCACCAAAAACAAAAATACGTAAGTGTTACCGGTAGTCTTGTGAGTGTGGTGGTAATAAGATCCTCAAGTGACCGTGGCGCAGGTAGAACTGGTACCTTGTCTGAGTCGATCCTATATTCCTGAAGGAGATCTGAATGATTCAAGGAAGTTATATTACCCATAACCCTTCCCTCACCCCAGAGGCAGAAACAGTCTTAGCCATTCCCACTGCCTGGGGTGGAAGCAGTGGAAGTGGTGGGGAGAGCCAAGGCCATGGGTCACAAAGCTCTGCCCCTCTCACACTGTCCATCCTAATTTCAGGGATTTACTGCTGCCACCCACATTAACAAAGCCACTGGAAGAGCCCAGTCCAGACAGATGACCAAGAGGAAGGAATCATTTCTCAGCCTTAGCACTATTGGTTTATCTTGTGCCCACTGTCATTAACCTGTGAGAGTGAAAGCAGGCTGGCCCATTTCATTTTCCGATCACCCAGTTTATGGCATCATTAAAATTAATAGAGCACTCATCTCAGCACATAACGAGCAGACCATGTTGAGGAGGCAGTGTTCCTGGAAAAATACTGGCAGAGGCCCCGAGTCTATGTTCACTGTCAGCGTGGTGCAGCCCGGGCCCAGGTCCCACGCAGGTGCTGAGAACAGCTGGGAACCTTAGCTAAGATAACTGCACTGTTAAAATGGGCACTCTGTGTTCTCAGCCCCATTGTTCCTTGGTAGAAGGCACTGATGAGCTGAAGCAGTACTTGGAGTCAGAGAGGAGAAAGTAAGACAATTTGCACATTGATTTCTTTTGGGTAAAAGAGGAAGTGGAGGCTTTCTATTTGGGATGATGAAAAAGTTCTGGAAATGGATGGCAGTGACGGTTGCCCAATATTGCTCAATATACTTAACACCACTGAACTATATACTTAAAAACGGTTAAAAGTTTTCTGGGTAAGTTTTACGTTTTGTGTGTTTTATCACAATTTTTTCAAAAAAGAAAGTGAGTCAGCTCATTCATAGAAAAGTCCAGTCATAAGTCTGAAGGTAGCTAAACATTTGCCACTATGTTGCTTCTTGATTTTAAATGTCACACTGAACACATAACCCTCTGTCCTCTCAGTACAGTTGACTTATCTTGGGAACAGTGACAAAAGCTGCCTCTTGTTGTAGGGACCATACATGTGCTTTTGCTGATTCTAATTATGGGGCATTTGAGAACAAAGGGGGCTTCTGCAAACACTTCAGTAATTTTCAGAAAGGCTTGAGCCCTGGCTGGGTGCGGCGGCTCATGCTTGTAATCCCGGCACGTTGGGAGGCTGAGGCAGGTGGATCATCTGAGGTCAGGAGTTCAAGACCAGCCTGGCCCACATGGTGAAACCCCATCTCTACTAAAAATACAAAAATTAGCCAAGTGTGATGGTGTGCGTCTGTAATCCCAGGTACTTGGGAGGCTGAGGCACGAGACTTGCTTGAACCTGGGAGGCAGAGGTTGCAGTGGGCCGAGATGGCGCCACTGCACTCCAGGCTGGGCGACAGAGACAGACTCAATCTTAAATGAGAGAGACAGCAAGAGAGAGAGAAAGGCTTGAACCCTTTTTAAGACAGGAATAATACAGCATAGTTGCAGGACAATAGAAAATTCCAGGCAACAGTTTTACATGACTAGCAAAAGGGAACTATTAAAATAGCTGCAGAAGCTAGGAACGGCTAAGACCCTGAAAAACCAGGGTGTGGACCAAGCGCTGACTAAGACCGACTGGACCAAACGTGGTGCTGGACTTGAGCCAGGTTTCACCTAGGACCTCACTATCTGCTCATTGACATCCTAAATCACACATTCACCAGAGCCATGACAGTTCTAGGAACAACCATATTCGGTGTAAAAATGGGCAGCACCACAGTTCCAAGAAATCTCCACCTTTTCCCAGGAATTTTCATGGATCTTCTACCCCTTGGTTAAAGAAACCTATACAGGCAGCAGCCCCGAACCCCCTTGGTGGATCTCTCTCTTGAGTACACCTGCATTCCCGTTTTACGAGTGTGTGCTTTTCCCTTTGCAACAAATCTCTGTACTTTCACTACTATTTCCCAGTTCATCTTTGAATTCATTCTTGCAATGGTGTCAAGATCCTGGACACTGGTTGTGGTCGAGGTTCCACCAGCATTTGGGGACCTCCCTCAGCCTACTGGTGTCACTTTTATCCTTTGAAAGATAGATAGAAAAGCATTTGTCCTGGGGGTAGACCATCCTATTTTTCCTATGGAAATAATAAACAATTCATCCTAGTTAGTGTAGACAATATATTGTGTATACACCAACTCACCATTTGTCTTTCTCTTCCAGAACTGGATACTTCAGTAGAGTGCTGGGCTAGGTAAGGACTTTTGCATTTCTGGCCCAGATTCACATCCCTCTGTTAAATGAAGTTTAGCCTAAAGCTGCCTCCTTACATATTTTAAGTTCAGCCTAAAGGTTTCTCCATACGTTGTGAACTATTACCTAACTGGATGTGTGAATAGACTGTAACCTACTCTTTTGCCAGTCACCAAGTTTTGGCCAATCAAAGATAGCCAGCTGTTCAAACCATGTTCAAATAAGGCAAACACTGAGCTCTAACCAATCCAGCTGTTTCCGTACCTCACTTCCATCTTCTGTACCTCACTTTCCTGTTTCTCTCCATACATCCTCTGCAACCACAGCACAGAGTTCTCTGAACCTATTGAGGTTCAGGGGACTGCCCAATTCATGCATTGATTTGCCCAACTAAAACTCTGTTAAATGCAATTTGTCTAAAGTTTTTCTTTTATCACCTCTGCCGTATTTAGGCCTCTGAATGTCTTCACCATCCAGAGACAAATAGAATGTCAAGGCTGAAAGAGGCCTGAAGTGTCCACTTCTCTGAAACCCCATGCAATGCCTGTCAAATAAATGGTCAGTCTTTAGTCAGACGCCTCTGACCTGGCTTTCTCTTTGAGAAAAGCCACACCCTGTAACTATTACTCATCCTATATCCTCAGAGTGCCTGCCGACATACATAAGAGCTCAGACATAAATTAGGTTTCAGACACAAATAGATTTTTTAAGTATCTTCCACCAATCTCTATATCTCTATCGGCTTTAGATTGGGTTATTTTAATCTTCCAGGAAGACTTTTGTAGGCTCAGAAATTTCAGATCAATTCACATTTTCTACTTGCAGTTTCTAGCTGGAAATCATGTATGGAAGCTGAGTCATCTCCGTTTCTCCTAGAGCCTGAGCTGGCTGTCACCGAGGCCTTGCTCATTTATGCAGACTCATTCACATGCCTACCAAAAGCAGCACCTGACGGTCGTGGAAGATTTCCATCCTCACAGGTCATGGAATGCGTCTGCACTGGAATACTTGTTGTTTATCACCTACAGTAAGGATTTACAACTGTCTAAGTGTTGTATTTCTAGTGACTGTATTCTGAATGAAAATCTCCTGCCCTGAAGCAAGGACAACTTCTTTATTCACATGGAGAATGATAGCAGGTAAAGGGGGAAAAAAAATCCCTCTCTTCATATGTGCAGAATAAAAATCTTATTAAAATAAGACCTTTCAGGTGCTTCCTTTCACTGTTCATTTGGGAAGGTATTTCACAGATGGTACGAACACCCTGAAATGTTGCCCGGTCGGAAATCTTTTATCTGCAGCTTTAGAAGAACAAAGGGTATAACATATGGAAAGGCAGTAGATGGCACAGCTAAGGACAGGGACAGGAATGCAAATTATGATTCTTGTCTCAAAATATTTCTGGTTGGTTTCTACCCACCGAGGGCCATCTCTGGGTGCAGGGTAGAGATTGCACATGGCGTGATTAAGGGCACTGTGATTTCTTGACACCAATGCAGAACTGCGAGCTTTGCAAGTCCTTGCCCTTTATCAAAGACACACTTTTTTTTTTTTTTTTTTTGAGACAGAGTCTTGCTCTGTCGCCCAGGCTGGAGTGCGGTGGCGCGATCTTGGCTCACTGCAAGCTCTGCCTCCTGGGTTCATGCCATTCTCCTGCCTCAGCCTCCTGAGTAACTGGGACTACAGGTGCCCACCACCATGCCTAGCTAATTTTTTTTTTTTTTTTTTTTTTGTATTTTTAGTAGAGACAGGGTTTCACTGTGTTAGCCAGGATGGTCTCAATCTCCTGACCTTGTGATCCGCTTGCCTTAGCCTCCCAAAGTGCTGGCATTACAGGCGTGAGCCACTGCGCCCGACCCAAAGACATACTTTTAAAAGAAATGAGGAAGGTGGATTTTCATTTTCACAAAGTCATCGTCGGGATGGGTAAAACTGTGTTTCCCCAAAATTTGTATGTTAAAGTCCTAACCCCTAGTACTTCACAATGTAACCTTATTTGGAAAAAGGTCATTGTAAATGTAATTGAGAGATGATACTGGAGTAGGGTAGGCCCCTAATCCAGTATCACTGGTGCCCTTATAGACAAAGGGGAATTTGGATACAGAGACAGAGAGAAGACCGTGTGAAGACACAGGGAGATGCCATCTACAAGGAACACCAAAGATTCCCAGAAAGCCACCAGAAGTAAGGGGAAAGGCATGAAACTGATCTTCCCTCACAGCCCTCAGAAGGAACCAGCCCTCTTGACACCTTGATCTTGGACTTCTACCCTCTTGAACTGTGAGAAAATACATTTCTGTTGTGTAAACTACCCAGCTTGTGGTTTTTTGTAATGATAGCCCTAGAAAACTAACACAGTGGTTAAACTGAAAGCATTTATTTCAGTGTATTGTTTTTGCAAAGTCATAGAAGCTGTAATACCTAAAAGTACAATTTTATTTTCAAAGCATTATGACTAGAAATATTTCTTACTATCTTGATTTCTATTCTATTGCTCATACACACTCCTCATGCACACATGTAGATTTGTATATAATTTATAGAGTCTTTCTCTATTCCTGATTCCTTATGTTTGGAATTCCTATTCTTGGCCCTTAAAAACATTTCCAAAGACTTCTTGTCTTAGATCCCTTCCTTCCTTCCCTCCTTCCTTCCTTCCTTCCTTTCTGCCTGCCTCCCTGCCTGCCTTCCTGCCTGCCTGCCTGCCTTCCTTCTTTTCTTCTCTTTCTTTCTTGCTTATTGCAGCTGAAAATGTTCTCTCACAAAGACGCACAGAACCAGATGGAACAAGAACCTCTTTAGATGCTCATTTTCATTCCACTCTATCGATTGTGTAAAGGTTTTCATTTAAATTATGCTAGTAATTTTTATTTTCTTTGATGTCAAGAAGTTCCTCTTCCTAACTGATCGCAAGGTACAGTAGTTCCCCCTTATCCATGGGAGATACTTTCCAAGACCTCCAGTGGTTGCCTGAAACCTCGAATAGTACCAAACCCTATATAGACTACGTTTTTCCCTGTACCTATTTATCTATGATAAAATCTATCAGTTATGCACAGTAAGAAAATAACAACAGTAACTAATAATCCAGTAGAACATTTATAACAATATGGTGTATTAAAAGTTACATGAATGTGTTCCTCTATCTCAGAACGTCTTACTGTACTGTACTGTGAGTAACTAAAACCACAGGAAGTAAAACCACAGATGGTGGGGGGACTAATGTATTTCATTTTGGTATTTTTAGCAAATAGGTTAAAAAGTCATTAAAACTTT
>NW_012110585.1:1716546-1723794 GCF_000951045.1 Mandrillus leucophaeus | reverse complement strand
CTGAGATTACAAGCGTGAGCCACCACGCCCGGCCCATTAATAGATTTTTGATAGTTTCTTTAAGTGTAATAATATGAGAGTTTTTATATGTGACACACAGAATTTTTAAAGTTAAAAAAAAATCACATAAACTTGAAAATGTTTCCAAATATTCACTTTCAAATTATTCTTTTCATAGCATGCATTTCTTCAAAAAGATCTTCTCACAGATTGGCCATCTTCTTTTAAAATCTGATAGATCATCTCTGATTTTTAAAATAACTCATGATGTGGGCAGATACAGAGCCCACTTGGCAAGTAGAATAAATGTCAGGTCTTCCTTTTTCTTGATGTTCTCTTGTGCGTACATTCTTATTATCTTCAATGGACTACTCAGGTTGTTTGGACATTTTCTGGGTCAGAGTTTTCTGCAGTGATGACATAGGCAATTCCTTGAAGGAATTGTTTTAAGCCACTTGCTCATTTTGTGAGGATTAGTTTAATCTAAATACAATACCTGTAAGTGCATTTAACTGGGAGCATGTCCAGTGCGATATTGTCCAATAACCTGATAGCCTGATAGTTCATGGCTAAGGGGCTTCCATCATTATTCTTTTTTTTTTTTTTTCCTTGAGACAGGGTCTTGCTCTGTCACTCAGGCTGAAGTGCAGTGGCACAATCTCGGCTCACTGCAACCTCTGTTTCCCAGGCTCAAGTGATCCTCCCACTTCAGCCTCCCTAGTAGCTGGGACTACAGGCACATGCCACCACACCCAACTAATTTCTGTGTTTTTGTAGAGATGGTGTTTCACCATGTTGCCCAGGTCTTGAACTCCTGGGCTCAAGCGATCCACCTGTCTAGTCCTCCTAAAGTTCTAGAATCACAGGTGTGAGCCACTGTGCCCAGCCCATCAACATTCTTGATCAAAAAATCTCCACTCTTCTCTTAAGATCCTGGGAACACTACATGGGTCCCATGATGATGTTTGGGACCTATAGACTAAATGAGACTGCCAATTTAATATATCTATTAATATTAGTTAAGTTAAACATCTTATTTTTTGATAAAACTAAATATAAGTGGAAGTTTTAGCATTTTCTCCAGCGCTCCAACGAATCAGTGCTGGACATTCTGTTTGGGAGATCACTGGTCTAGATCAAGGGCGGTTGGAAGGGCTGTGAAATTCTTTAATACTTAAAAAACAATTTAATTTAAAAAATGGACAGATAACATGATGTTTTGAAATATGTCTACTTTGTGGAATGGGAAAATCAAGCTCATTAACATATGCATTACTTCACATAAATCCTTTGATACTTTTGATTAGATTCTGCCACATTGCTTACTACAGCTTTGGGAAACACAGGGGTAATATGGATAGATCACCATTGTACAGTCAAAGAAACTCACAGTAAGGCACCCTGGTCACTTCCAAGATTGTGGATTACTGGGGCCATCTCTGTTTAATTACCTCTAATTACTAAGTGAGTCTTAGCCCCATTTTCTTAAGGCTGTGTTGTTCTTTTAGACTGGCTCCAATGGGGCTTCCAAACATAACCCAGAATATCCAATAGCAAACAAGCTGCCAAGTTGGCCAGAATGATTTGTTAGGATTTCTTTTTTGGCCAATTAAAAAATAGCTGTCAAAAGCACTACTTTTCAGGACTCATTAAGGTAATGTTCAAATTGTCTCTAATGATTTTTTTACCATGATTAAGCAAAACAAATAACACAAAACAAAAATCTTCCTATTTCCCAGAGTCCTGGGTTGATCACAAATGCTATTAAGGTTACGATGAGTTTTGTTCTTTGATAAAAGAAGAACCAAGTTTGGAAATTATCATTACCCTTTATTTTTCAACACACACACACACACTTCTACATTGGTTTGTTTCTGAGTGATGTGTAAGGGAATTTTAAAAACCATTTGGTAAATACATGCACTAGTGTGAATGGGTAGAAGTTATTAGTTTTAAACACTTCATATAATATGGAGTGCAAGTAAAAAGGCTCCCAGCTGAAATGATTAAAAAGTGATATTGTAGAAGAAGATGTGGTCCCAGACTCTTCCTGTACCAGTGTTACTTGTTGAGATTGTTCCAAATCTGCCTATTCTCAGGTTCCTCCTCCGGGATGCTGATATAGCAATAACAGGGATTTTTCAGCTGATTCTTAGGAACACTGGAGTTTAAGCACCATTGGTCTAGGCTGTGTGTCAATAGAGATAAAGGTATCAACTCAAGCATTTACACAGTGCAGTCTGCTGTACTGGAAATGACTTGTTTATTCTAGGTTCATTCACAGCTTCTGTTTATGGCATAATACCTTCTGAGAGTAGGCCATTATGACAACAGTGCCTCTGTATCCTCCAGATTCTTGGCTGTCACTATCCTGACCTACCACCTGTGTCACATCCCATCAGGTTCTGTGGATGAGGCATGGTGCTTGGCACAGACTGACACACTTTGGGGCAAACTTGGCAGAGCAGCCTGAGCCAAAGCAAAAAACAGAAATCAACCAAGATACAACCTTTGTGGAAAACCCTATTGAACAAAAGCAACTCTGTGGAGTATCCTCTCAGCTGCAAATTGAGACAGAATTGTGGGGCGCGCTTGGCCACTGATGGAGGTGATGAGCCTGGGGCTGGGATGAACAATGGGGACACAGATTGTTGGCTCAGAGCCAGTTTCTTTGACATGCATTTCCCAGCGTGTGTTCTATAGAACACCGATCTTACCCGATATTCCAGGAATAAGGGGTTTCATGGTTAAAACCCTTTCTTGGATATTCTTAAGTCTTTTTTTCTTTAACTTTCTATTTTGAAATAATTATAGACTCAAGGGAAGTTGCAAAATAGTCTTGTGTATCCTTCATCCAACTTCCGCCAGAGGGACATTTTGTATAGCTGTTGTACAGTGTCAACAAGGAAACTGATACGATACAGTGTCATTAACTACAGGCCTTATTCCATTTTCAACGTTTTTTACATGCATTCAGGTGTGTGTATGTGTACAGTTTGCTGCATTTTTATGCTGTGTGTAGATTTGTGTAGCCACATCATCACAAAGTGGCTCCCTTGTACTATCCCTTTGTATTCATCCCCTCTTTCCATCCCTGTTCCCTGGCAACTCTGATCAGCTCTATTCTTTACAGTTTTGTCATTTCAAGAACATTGTATATATGGACTCACACAGGTATGTAAAATGTTGAGATGGGCTTTTTCCACTAAGCGCAATGCTCTTTAAGATGGGTCCAGGTAGTTGCATGCATCAATAGTTTGTTCCTTTATTTTGCTGAGTAGTATTCCCTGGTGTGACTGTACCATGGTTAGTTTAACCATTCATCATTGAGGGATACTTGGATTGTTCCCAGTTTGGGGTGATTATAAGTAAAGACATGACCGTTCAGGTACAAGTTTTTATATGGACATACATTTTCATTTTTCCAGAATAAACGTCCAAGAATATAATCGCTTGGTTGAGTGGTAGTTGCACATTTAGCTTAATAAGGAACAACCAATGCACCATTTCAAATTTCCACAGGGGACACACAAGAAATTCAGTTTCTCTGCTTCTTCTCCAGCATTGTTGCTGTTGTGTAGCTGTTCTAACAGGTGTGTCGGGATATCTCATTGTAATTGTAGTTTGCATTTTCCTAATAGTTGATGATTATAAATATCTTTGCATGTTCTTATTTCATCTGTATCTCCTCTTTGGTGAAATGTCTGCTCATGTTTTTGCCCATTTTGTAACTGGATTTGGGGGTTGTTTTAATTGTTGAGTTTTGAAGGTTATTTACATATTCTAGATTCTAGTCCTTTTTAAGTTACGTGTATCTCCTCCCAGGAGTGGGTTGTCTTTTATTTGCTCAACTGGGTTTTCCACAGCACAAACATGTTTCATTTTGATGAACTCTAATTTACTTTGTTTTCATGGACTGCATTTTGGTGTCGTGTCTAATAATCTTTCACCTAACCCTTGGTCCTGAAGATTTTCTCTTATGATTTCTTCTAAAAGTTTTATAGTTTTACATTTAAATCTGTTTAAATACAATATATAGTCCCAGTTTTACATTTAAATCCATGATCCATCTTAGATCACCTGATCTAAGCTATGAGCTCATAAGCTAGGCTTATGGGTCAAGATTTATTCTCAACGCTTTTTCATATATTAAGGGCTAATTAACATTCCAAAGTCAAAGAAATGTATTTTTAAGTTTAACCCCAGTTTCTGAAACTTGGCCACCTCTTCGGGCAGTCAGTATTTATTGTGCAATTTCTGTATACAAGGCACAGGGTTGGATATTGGGAAAATGGGCAGAACCTCTGTTCTCTATGAACTGGTTTATTTTTATTCATTTGCATACATATATTATTTGTTTACACAACACCTTTGGAACTGTATTTTGTGGAAATGTTACTGAAACACCAGGGATTCTGTCTGGATTCTGTGGCCTGCTACACAGAAAGCCAGTGACTGAGAGCCAATGACTGAGACTATGAGTATTGCCAAGGAAGAAGGCTTTAATCGGGTGCTGCAGCTGAGGAGATGAGAGCTCAGTCTCAAGTCCATCTCCCTGACCAACTACAACTAAGGATCCATATAGCAGGGAAGAAAACAGGAACTAGGAAGGGGCAAGGAAGCCATCGTGATGAATGAGGGGTCAGGCATCTCATTGTCTGGATGTGGCAATCTGGTGAGTTTCAGTTCTTTGATACTTTTTTGGGGAGGTTGGAGGTCATTTCCTGAGGAAGGAACTCAGACAAAATAAATGTAGTTTCAAGTTTTAAGACCAGAAAGGTCAATCTCTATGTTTATCCAAAGAACTACCTATGGGAGGATTGAGTTGGTTTCAGAAATTCTTTAGGAATTTCTGCTCAAGGCAGCAGACAAACAGAGAGACTGAGTGAGGTACCAGTGGAAGCAAAGAGAGATGCAAAATCAGAATGGCACACAGGCAGGAGTCAGGATCTGTTAGAAACCTGGAGTCAAAAGCCAGGAGGGCAGACAGAGGAAGAGGGCTCGGGAGCTGGAGGGACAGTGCCAGGGATCAGACACGTCTGATGGACTGTGATGGTCAGTTCCCAGTCCCGTTTTTAAAGATCTGAGGGCCTTTTTCTTTCCTTTTTATTTGCTGGGCAATGCAATGTTAGTGTCTGGCAGGAATCAGCTAGATTTATATACACACACACACGTTAAAAAAAAAAACTTTTTTAATGCAAGAAGGCTTCCTTGTCCCTACCAGTTTGGAAGCAAAAACATATGGTCACAGCAATACTTGCAATACATGTCTCTGGCATTTCCAGCTGCCCCGCATCCTGTGAAATCATGATGGAGGTGCCTATGCGTTGCCTGTGCTCCACGCCTCTTCCCAATGACCTGACGAATGACCCCTTTACTGTTTCCTATTCCAGCTCACAGTGGCCACACCTGGGGCTTCTAATGTGAATGCTTTTGTCACGGATGCTGCTGCTGTTCCTGGTTCTTACTCTGCTTACACCAAGGAGACTGATGTCCCTGCCATAACCCTACTTCCAATGCAGGCAGCATTTCCAGTGCATTGCAGCTTTCAGGATTTTCTCACTGTGTCTTTGCCTCTTCTTTTCTTTAAGACACGAGCATTTGTCTACGGGGATGGCCTGAAGTGCAGTCTCCATTACCCAGAGTCATCTCACTCTCTGACCTTGACTCATGATCTGAGAACAAGTGCTCCCCTGCTTGTCTTCCTGAGGGGCATCTGTCCCTCTTGCAAACAGATATCCTTTGGGCTCTGTCATTTAGAAATGCCCTTATTTATCTGAATTATAGTTCCAGTTCAGAACATTTACAAAGGAACAGATTGTTCCCAATTTAAAAGCAGGTACATTCTAAAAGTTGGCGAGCCAGTCATTTAGAATTTGAGCCTCATATTCCATAGGTATGAAATTATACATAATGAAAAAGCTCCCAAGGCAGCTTACAGAAAGTCTACTTACACAATAAAGCTAACCTGGGGTAATACAGCTCTATGGCCTAGCCACATTCAGCAATGTGTTTCCATTAGAATGCATGTCTTATATCAACTGGGAAGCCAAGAAGGCAGTTCAGAATTGAACTGAAATCTATCCTGTTGTTGGGATTTTATAGCCAGATATCAGTAAACCAGGCCCCAATGAGTGGAGACATCTTGGATTTAGATTCTCATGAAATTCTTTATCAAATCCCGGGATCTTCCAGAAGACTGCGTAAAATGGTAATTTAATTCTGCAGAAGCAGAACCTCAATTGGATATCATCTACCAAAGCACTGCAATGTCTATCTTTTTGGGATCATGTCAAAGATCCTAAATCTGTGCTTACTTTGGCAGCAAGTATTCATATTTAGTACATTAGTAATTAGCACATTGGAATGATACAGAGAAGATTAGCATGGCCCTGCACAAGGATGCTGTGCAAATTTGTGAAGTTTTCCATATTTTTATTGCATTTATTCAGTCATATGTGGGAGCTAAAAGAAGGTGATTTTATGGAGGTAGAGAGTAGACTGTAGTTACTAGCAGTTAAGAAGGACATGAAGGTGGGGGAATGAAGAAAGGTTGGTTAGAGGTATAAACATATAGTTAGAAAGAGTAAGTTCTACTGTTAGATAGTAGAATTGGGCAACTGCATTACATATTTTGAAAATAGCTTCTAGCTATCTTCTAGATAAGGCTTGAAATGTTCCCAGCACCTGGAAATAAATACTCAAGCTGGATACCCCGATACCTTGACTTGATCATAACACATTCCATGCATGTAACAAAACATCACATATACACCATGAATATGTGAAAATATTATGTATCAATTACAAAAAGATACTAAATCAAGAAGGAATGCAGGCACCGCTGTTGGGGGTGGCCCTGGCATCTGGTGATGAGTAGTGGACAGAGAGACACAGGTGGGACGTAGGAGAGGCAGCAAACTGTAGGTGCCTGATTCAGGAAGCCCTTTTGATCCACTGTGAATATAACTAAGTTGTGTTTTCTGTTCCTAAAGGATAGCTTTCTCTTTGCCATTTGTCTACTCCCCATTTTTCTGTACTAAGATTTCCTTATCTTACACTGATCAGGTGAAAAGATTATTAAATAATACAAGGAAGAAAACGTGAGAGATTGTCTTTAAAAGTGATCAAACAGCAAAGAGGATTCCTGACCAAAGGGAAAGAGGAATGGAGTGACACCTGCTATGTGCCAGTCACTGTGCTGTGTCTTTGTTTGTTTGCTTGTTTATTTATTTGAAAGGGAGTCTC
>NW_012110585.1:1711886-1713706 GCF_000951045.1 Mandrillus leucophaeus | reverse complement strand
AAAAAAAAAAACCTCCTTGTGTTGCAGATCTCAGGACAGGCTGAAGCTCTTCTGGGGAGCATTTATACCCATTAATGCATTGTCATCAGGGTAGGGGGTATAACCTACAAAGAAAGTCATCACACAGTGATACGACACAGTATCCAGCTGCCATAAAAGAAAATCGATTGTGCTGCATGGATTTGTGCAATATAAATATTTCTTGAAAGAAAGAAATAATGAACGATGACATCACTAGTTTTTAGGCACTGATTTTTGAGAATTTGTATATGTAGAAGTTGGGTGTTCTGAAATTAGTACATTATGAATGGGGAAGGAGTCAACTCGCTTAAGGCAACAAAATAGCTGCAGGGAGCTGGAGACAGAGTAGGATGAGGCAAGAAGAAAGGCCTGGAGCAGGGCCAGGACTGTGAGACCCACAGTTGGTGATTTTTTTTTTTTTTTTTTTTTTTTTTTTAGATGGAGTCTTGCTCTGTTGCCAGGCTGGAGTGCAGTGGCGTGATCTTGGCTCACTGCAACCTCAGCCTCCTGAGTAGCTAGGACTACAGGCATGCGCCACCACGCCCAGCTAAGTTTTCTATTTTTAGAAGAGACGGGATTTCACTGTGTTGGCCAGGATGGTTTCTATCTCCTGACCTTGTGATCCACCCTCGGCCTCCCAAAGTGCTGGGATTATAGGCGTGAGCCACCATGCCTGGCCCACTTGGTCGTTTTAACAGGGACCTCCTAGGGCCTAGGGGATGGGATTAGCCCCAGACCTCACTGCATCCAAATGTCTCTCCACTGTTAGGGAGAGAAGAGAGGAAGGCAGAGAAGGCCTGACCAAGCCTGGCTGGGGAGGGCTCCCAGGGTCCTTGTGGCAGAGATGACTACCCACACTTGGGAAACTGATGTGTCAGGAAAGCATGCAGAGGTAACTGAGATGCTAGTTCAAGGAATCAGAAAAGAGAGTCGGAAGGGATCTAGGCGTTGATATGAAAAGCCATGCTGTCAAACCAGAGTTTACAGCCTGGGCTCGGAGGGTCTGGAGGGTGAGACGGCAGTGCTGGCCAACCACACAGACCAGGCACTGGAGCCAGTGAAGGCCTAGGTGTGCTGGCTGCAGCCCAGCTCAGGGCTCAGGGGAAGCTGGCTGCATTTAAAGGACTGAGGCACTGCAAAATGTTACACCCCTAAATTGTGGAGGTATTGGCCAAAGCTCCTTTCAGGAGTGGCAAGAGCTGTGTATCTGAACCAGTCCTAGTAATGGCCCTGATCCTGATAACGTGATTACGTGTGCTCTTGAGTTAAACCAATCTACAGAGGTCACCTGGAGTGTTGGCTTCATTCCCTCCTTATCCCACACAATCCCCCTAATGCTTTGCAGAATAGAGACCTCTCAAATACTGTAAGAAGAGGTACGTGAATTTGGGTTAGCCCAATTGGTTTCGTGGTTTCTGTTTGGTTGGGCTGTCAAGAATTTGTTCTGATGGGTTTGGTTGGGTGATACAGTTATTAGTTAACCAGACCTAAGAAGAGGTGGGAGCCATGTATAACCTGCGTAGCACTGGTAGTTGGCATCAAACCCGAGAGAGGCTCCCATCTCTCTCAAGTGGAGTCTTATCAGGTACGTCTCTCCATCCCCGCTACTCCACCTCATTGAATACAGAATAAAGGTACACATTTATAGGCTCCCAGAGGGCAGGGACCATGTGATGTAATCCTTTATATCCAATGTTAGACACTGTCTAATATGGTAGCCTCTAACCCCTTCAGAAAGGGCTACCCTGAATTGTGCGGAATTTTGAAGACTTAATATGGAAAAAATAATGTAAAACATC
>NW_012110585.1:1707877-1710246 GCF_000951045.1 Mandrillus leucophaeus | reverse complement strand
ATGGTCTCAATCTGCTGACCTCGTGATCCGCCCGCCTCAGCCTCCCAAAGTGCTGGGATTACAGGCGTGACCCAACCTGCCCGGACTGTGCCGTGTCTTTTCAACTGCCTACCTTTATCCATTCTCATTAAACACACACACGAAA
This sequence comes from Mandrillus leucophaeus, assembly GCF_000951045.1. Taxonomy (NCBI): domain Eukaryota; kingdom Metazoa; phylum Chordata; class Mammalia; order Primates; family Cercopithecidae; genus Mandrillus; species Mandrillus leucophaeus. Next base: position 1,710,101 of record NW_012110585.1, on the reverse strand, counting down.
TGGATATTGTTATCCCTACTTAACTGATGGAAATGGAAGCCTGGTGGGTTACAGTAGACTGAGAGCCTTTAGTCAGTAAGTAAGGGGCATTGCAGGGATTGAAACACAACTTCTGACATCAGAATGACACTTTTTCCGCTGCTCCTACCACTGAAATAGAACATTTCCATGTCACCCCCTCTAGAAACAAAAACATTCTACTCAATTGTTTTTCAACCAGGAAATAAAAATATTCAAAAAGCAAAGATCACCCCTTCTTCTCTTAACTATATTTAATACGGGGAAAGTGATAGAGAACACAGTAGGTTTGGCAGTAGCTATACAAGGCTGGTCACACTGAATTAGAAGGGCACAGTTTGTTGACAGCCCCGATAGACGGTAGGTTCTGTGAAATGGACCCCGAGCCAGTTAACAGTGATGGAGAAGAAGCCCACCTGCTCGTTAGACTTCGTGTGGCGCCCGGCTCAGTGCCTTAAAGAAGGGATCATTATGTATACAATTTGAGAGTAGAAAGAAAGAAAGAAAAAAAAAAGCACCGTGCTGTAGAAAAAGTGTGTAAGCTTTTTAGATTACAAAATGGGAGCTATAACATCCACTCTGGTGGCACAAAAATTAAATCTAGCCACCAAATCATATCGAAGCCAAAACACAAAAAAGGGAGGTGCTTCTGGTTAGAAGAGCCATAGGCACCAAATCTAATCGCGTTCCAGCTCAGCCTCCCCAATACCAGCTCCCGCGGTCCTGTTTCTGGTGCTGCATGACAAGCTCCCCCTAGTGGGAAGCAGGGACATTTCAGCATCCATGCTCAGCTGATTCAGAACAATAGAAATGTCTCAGGGTTTCCATTTTTTAAAATGCTGCTTTAGTTGGACACTGAGCAAAAACTGGAGCCAAAACCAGTGGATTTTCATGGAATGCAGGTAACAGTGGGACTTTTCACCCTCCCCTTGTGCTTATGCTCAGGAAATCCTAATAGGACACACCCTGAAAGTGCAGGGATGTGTGAACAATCCCGTTCGTGCCTATGCACACATCCGTCTCTCTCAATCCCTTACCTCCAATGGGATCCAACAACAAAATGTATCCTAGGTTGTCGCAAACACTGTATGCGGTGCACATCATCAGAAGGGCCCTTTGAATGCTGCTGACCCGTGACTTAGTTGGGTAGAACCCCAGCTTCACATCTGCTTTGCCTTCCGCTTTACCGATAGCCTTTGTGTGCACTCAAAGGGCTGCTGACAAGATATGTCCAGTGACAGTTTTATGTGTCCTTTAATCTTATTTTACTGACAGGTCAGCAACCTGAACCAAGTGTGAGGAAGCCACTTGCTCCAAATCACAGTAGAAGGTTGAGCATATGACTATTACCAAGAGGAAGTGGAGATACAAGTGATGCCATCTTGGGGGCTAATTTGCTGTTTTCACTTCTGATTCGCCCTTGTCTCGTGAATGCCTCCTGATTATTACTTGATTTACTGTCCCTAATGTAAGAACATGTCAACCTGGATGTTGCTGCACCAGTTACAGGCTTTGATGCATGCAGCATTCTTGCCTCTTCTGGAGGGTAGGCTTTCATTGTCTTGCACAGGGCACCCATACCCTTTCCCTATGGTATATAAGCCCTGGTTCTGGGAGTGACAGGTGCAGAGATCTACCTGTATTGCTGCCACTGAAGGCCATGCTTCCATCTGTAAGTTCCCCCAGTAAAACATCCTTTACCAACAAACTGGAGTTGTCTGCCTTGTTCTTTGGTTTCTTGGCTCTTTTCACCTTTGGGGGCTACTTTGCATATATGACCCTTTCATGGAGCAGGCATGTTCCCGTGATATTCAGCTGGCTGCCGCCACTGCCATAGAGCAACTCTCAGAGAGAACTCGGCCACCTCTCCCTTTAAGTGTTGAAAAGAGCAGGAAGTACAGGCTACTCCATAGGCCCAATGCCCAAGGCCCTGCTGGAGCTACCCAATTCTCACTGTTAGCCTAGGCACCCTCCAGGAGACCAAACATTTTGTACTTAGGCAGCCCTCAAGAAGAGGCAGTAGAAGAATTAAGCACACTTCCGAGGTTAAAAACTCCTTGTGTTACGTACACCATGGAATACTATGCAGTCATAAAAAAGGATGAGTTCATGTCCTTTGTAGGGACATGGATGCAGCTGGAAACCATCATTCTCAGCAAACTATCGCAAGAACAGAAAACCAAACCTTGCATGTTCTCACTCATAG
>NW_012110585.1:1703455-1705682 GCF_000951045.1 Mandrillus leucophaeus | reverse complement strand
GTCTAATATGGTAGCCTCTAACCCCTTCAGAAAGGGCTACCCTGAATTGTGCGGAATTTTGAAGACTTAATATGGAAAAAATAATGTAAAACATCTTATTTGTATGTTCTTACATTAATTATGTTGGAATAATAATATTTTTGTTAAGGGAAATATATTATTAAAAGTAATTTCTTCGGTTTCCATTTACTTTTTTTAATGTGGCTACTCAAAAATTTAAAACTCCGTACAAGGCATGATACTTCTGATAGGTAGCACTGTTTAATACCTTCTCTGGTGGCAAATCCAAAACACAGATCTTATATAATTTGGATAACAAATCCCCTTCAGTCACCAGTGAGCCCACACTGATAAAAGAAACTGATCTCAGAGCCGCCGAGATCCCAACCCAATTAAACACTGACCTTTGTTCCTTCTTTTCACAGCCAGTTAGGAAAGAAATTACTCAGAGGAAAATCTTAACAATTTCTATCAACTGAAAGTCTTGTCTCAGACCCAGACTGACTTTCATTCAATCCATTCTCTGAAATTTGAGCATCTAACCACAGCCTGCCGGGGCTCGTCTAGCTGAGACAGGGATCTTTCTGGAAAGAACAGACACAGTCTCTGGGTGCTTCTAGCTTCTGGCCCTGTTCCCTCAAAAGGTCAGTTTCAATCTCAGATCACACAGGTCATGCGCTAGAACTCCTTCTCCCTGTGTTCCCCCAGGGCCCTGGTCAGCCCAGCAGAGCCTGTGTTATAGGTCACAGTTCCAGCCATTGTTCTTTCTTAGCTCTGTCGAAGCCACACTTAATATTGATCCTGAAGACTTTCTTTTTCTACATCACTTTGTGCTTGACTGGGATTAAATGGAAGACTTATACCATCAGCAAATTGGCTTTCCACACCTCACAAACCAACTCACACGCTTCCTCCCAATCCTCGCGAATACCGGGTCTAATTCCCGAAGTCGGCTGGCATTTCAGACCAGGATCCACCCGAGCCTCCATCCACGGCCTAGTGAGAATGGCCTGTTTGCCTAAGAGGATTAAGTGGAGAGCAGCCAGCTAAGCTTCCACAGAGGCGTTTTAATGACTTCAGCGCTAATCGCTTCCTAGGCCTCATCAGCCACCACCAGTCATGACTGGGCTTTTTTAAGATGGATGTCACTAATCTGTTCCACTCCAAGGATGCCAGAGCCCCTCTCTTTGTTGTCTCTTCTACTTCCCCTTCGCAGGCTCCACTTTTATTCTTCCGAATAATATAACCCCCCTACCCCCCACTCCTCATACCTCTCAACCTGCCTCGCTCACCTCACCAGTTTGGCCTTCTCCAAGAATTCTGGACAGGAAGTAGAACCTCGTTCACAGGCTCACATCATCATTTTGGAATAACTTACCTAAATGGAACATTCACTGTCACAAAAGGAAACTTACATTTCAGGGCTTGGTGCTGTAACTTACCCCTGTAATCCCAGCACTTTGGGAGGTCCAGGTGGGAGGACTGTTTGAAGCCAGGAGTTCAAGGCCAGCCTGGGCAACACAGCAGGACCCTGTCTCTACACAAAATTTAAAAATTAGCCAGATGTGGTGATGTGCACCTGAAACAGATTAGTTCCAGCTATTCGGGAGGCTGAGGCAGGAGAATCACTTGAGCCCAGGACTTTGAGGCTGTAGTGAGCTGTGATTGTACCACTGCACTCCAGCCTGGATGACAGAGTGAGGCCCTGTATCTAAAAAATAAAAATAAAAACTCTGAAGAAAAAGAAACCTGCATTTGATTAGAGGAATCAGAGAAAATATTTATGAGCAATTTCTGGCCCCAGTTGTCTATGACTTGGAAAACCTGTTTATCTGCAGTTAACCTCTTGATTCTGATTTCAATTCTTTTACCCGGTGGTTCTAACATTCAGCTAGATCCAAAGACCATGATCAAAACTCAGTTTTCTCATGGTGCCCTTTTGTATTTTTGAAATCTTTAAATTATTTTTCTTTTATAATAGAGCTACCTTTACTCTCTGGTCAAGGAGCTGTTAGAGTGTGTGTCAGTTGCAAAAAAAAAAAAAAATTCTAATTACGGTGTCAATATTTAAAAAAATATTTTGGCACTAGCTTATTACTAAAACTTGTCTACTGTTTTGTGAGTTTTGTGTGTGCACTATCCAGTTTTGGTATTAGTGTTATGTTGGCTTTATAAAGAACATTGGACATGTTGACTTTCTTTAGAAAAGTTTTGAAAGTATTAGAAT
>NW_012110585.1:1702454-1703372 GCF_000951045.1 Mandrillus leucophaeus | reverse complement strand
GGCATGCACCATCATGCCTGGCTAATTTTATATTTTTAGTCGAGATGAGGTTTCACTATGTTGGCCAGATTGATCTCAAACTCCTGACCTCAGGCGATCCACCTGCCTCAGCCTCCCAAAGTGCTGGGATTACAGGCATGAGCACCCGGCCTATTGTCTAGGTTTTCTGCACAAAAGTGCTGTGCTCTTTGCCCTGAAGACCTACCTACTTTTGCTCTTTGACTTTCCCCTCTTTTGTGGTGAGCAGGGCTGGTAGAGGGGTTGTCTTTGAACACACAGATGGGCTGTCCAAGGGTTTCTTCTTATGACATCCACATATCCTGACATTCTGAAATGACAAACTGTATTAGTCTGTTCTCATACTGCTAATAAAGATATACCCAAGACTGGGTAATTTATAAAGGAAAGAGGTTTAATTGACTCACAGTTCTAAAGAACTGGGGAGGCCTCAGGAAACTTACAATCATGGCAGAAGGGGAAGCAAACACGTCCTTCTTCACATGGTGGCAGGAAGGAGAAGTGCAGAGCAAAAGGGGAAAAGCTCCTTATCAAACCATCAAATCTCATGAGAACTCACTTAATATCATGAGAACAGCACGGAGGTAATCACCCCCATGATTCAATTACCTCTCACTGGGTTCCACCCATGACAAGTGGGAATTATGGTAACTACAAGATGAGATTTGGGTGGGGACATAGCCAAACCATATCGCAAACTTCAGAATCCCACAATAGCAATGTTTGTTTTTTGTTGTTGTTGTTGTTTTCCCCTCCTGCTTCTTCTCTGGGAATATAAACCTAATTGTTCCAAGCATAGCGTTTTGAGTTGGATTTCACAGAATCCTTTCACCTACTTTCAGAGATGTTAACATCCTGCAGTAGATGTGGTGAGCACATGTTTCCTTCCTTCCTTCCTTC
>NW_012110585.1:1697497-1700429 GCF_000951045.1 Mandrillus leucophaeus | reverse complement strand
TTGGATAAGAGAACAAAATATCTGCCTTGATTATTCATAAACACAAGGCCATTGTACAATTTTCCAGCTTCAATTCACACTATCTGGTTAGTCCCAAAAATCTCATGCTGAGAATTAGTGTAGAATGCTGCTGACTTGGAAGTGGCTTTAGGCTCATGGTACTAAGAAAAGCAAATCCTTTCACATTTGTTTCAAAGAATTCCCATTGATAGAACTTTCAAAACACATGAGGTCACCAGCACAGATCACAAAACTCACAAAAATACCATGCTCTGGAAGCATCATACACGTGAAAAAACAAACAGCAGATTTAGTTTCCAAAAGGTGTCACATATTGGGTTTTCAGACAAAGAATATGAAACAAGGATTTTAAATTATGTTTGGAGAAAAAAAACAGAGAAGGCTGTATTAGTTTGCTAGGACTGCCATAATAAAGTAGCACAGACTGGTGGCTGAAACAACAGAGATTCACTTCCCACAGTTCAGGAGACTGGAAGTCTGAGCTCAAGGTGTCGGCAGGGTTCATTTCTTCTGAGACCTCTCCCCTTGGCTTGTAGGTGGCTGCCTTCATCGTCTCCATATGCTCTTTCCTCTCTGTGTTTTGTATCCTAATCTCCATTTCTTACAGGAAGACCAGTCATATTGGACCAGAACCCACCCTAATAACCCCATTGAAACTTAATGACCTCTTTGAAGACCCTATCTCCATACAAAGTCATATTCTAAGGTTCTAGGAATTAGAACTTCAGCGTATGAATTTTGGGAGTCAACATAATTTATAATAGAAAATATAAATAAAGAAAAAAAGGGTTTTTTTTAGACAGAGTCTAGTTCTGTCGCCCAGGCTGGAGTGCAGTGGCATGATCTCGGCTCACTGCAACCTCCACCTCTTGAGTTTAAGCGATTCTCCTGTCTCAGCCTCCTGAGTAGCTGGGATTACAGGTGCCCGTCACCATGCCCAGCTAATTTTTGTATTTTTAGTACAGACAGGGTTTCACTGTGTTGTCCAGGCTGGTCTTGAACTCCTGACCTCGTCATCCACCCACCTCGGCCTCAAATTAAAGGTTTTTAAGGAGATTCAAGAAAAAAATCAACTAGAACTTCTAGAAATGAAAAATATTGTAACAAAGTCTTTATAAACCTCAGTGGGTGGTTTGAGAGAAGATTAGCATGAGTGAAGAAAGAATTAGAGAACCAAAAGACAGACCAGTACACTGTCCAGACAGAAAAAGGGATACAGAGAAATGCCCAGAATTAATGAGACTCCAATCCTTAGATTCAGAAATCCCAAGGAACCCAAGCAAGATTTTTCACAAAGAAAGAAATATATACCCAGATACAGCCTAATGAAACTTCAAGACAGACAGATTGCTTACAAAGGAATGACAATGAAATTGACTTCTTGATAGCATCCATAGATGCTACAGGTGATAGTGGAACAATATTTTGTTGTTGTTGTCACTGTTTAATTTTTTTTAACTTTTATTTTAGCTTTGGGGTTCATGTGAAGGATTGTTTCACAGATAAACTCATGTCATGGGAGTTTGTTGTATAGATTATTTCATCACCCATAAATTAAACCCAGTACCCAACCGGTGTCTTTTCTGCTCCTCTCCCTCCTCCCACCCTCCACACTCAAGTCTGTTGTTTTCTTCTTTGTGAAACAATATTTTAAATATGCTGAGAGAAAATAACCATCAACCTAAAACTGTATATGCAGTAAAGATAGTTTTCAAAAATAAGAGTGCAGTTAAAAAATTGAAGTAAGGAAACACAGACAGTGATTAGAGGAAATTATGAGGGTTTGTCTTAAGCAGAGGGAAGGCAATTCGAGTGAGGAATATTGAGATGAAAACATGATGAGCCAAGAAAGTGGCAAATACATAAGCAAGTCTTTAAAAAATGGACTGCATAAAACAATGGCAATAAACTTTTGTAAGTAGAGGGATAGACATGACACACAAAGCAACAATAGCATACAAATTGGGAGACGTAAGAGGATTAAAGAGTTCTGAGTTCATGTAATGTAAAGAAGGAGAATAAACCTATTAATTAAATTTAGAATATGAAAAGTTAAATATGCTTGTTAACATTCTAGGATGAGTTTTAGAAGAAGGGAATTTGATATATAACTGTATTAGTCAGGGTTCTCCAGAGGGACAGAACCAATAGGATGTAGGTGCATATAAAAGGGAGTTTATTAGCGAGAATTGGCTCACAGGATTAAAAGGTGAAGTCCCATGATGGGCCATCTGCAAGCTGGGGAAAGAGAAAAGATGAAAGTGGCTCAAGTCCAAGTCCAAATGTCTCAAAACTAGGGAAGACCGCAGTGCATCCCTCAGTCTATGACCTAAAGAGATGGAGTCTGATGTCCAAGGGCAGGAGGAACAGAAGGAAGCGTCCCACCTGAGAAGAAGAAAAAGAGCCAGAAGACTCAGCAAGCAAACTTATCCCATCTTCTTCCATCTGCTTTGTTCCAGCTGTGCTGGCTGCCGATTGGATGGTGCCCACTTACACTGAAGATGGGTCTTCCTCTCCCAGTCCACCATTCACATGTCAGTCTCCTCTGGCAACACCTTCACAGACACACCTAGAAACAATACTTCACCAACCATCTAGGCATCCCTCAATCCAATCAAGTTGACACCTAATATTAACCATCACAATAACTTTCCAAGTAGTAGAGAGAAATAAAAAGTAATCAGCTCAAAGGAAGGCAAAAGAGTGAGACTCCATCAAAAAAAAAAAAAAAAAAAAAAAAGGGCAGGGGAAGGAGAAAAGAAGATATATATAATACACATATACATATATATGTGTATATACATGATTATATATAGATATATAGATATAGTATAGATATATAGTAAATGCAGGATAGTTATGAAAGAAAAAATAAGATACAGAAATAGGCCAGGCACAATGGCTCACACCT
>NW_012110585.1:1692938-1695572 GCF_000951045.1 Mandrillus leucophaeus | reverse complement strand
TTGTTAATTCTTGCTCAGTCAGATCCAAATATTCCTCAGGATGGTTTGCAGAGCTGCAGATATGATTTTCTGTGTCTTTCAGAAAAGGAAAGTGACAGATAGCATTTTATCCCACCATCTGTTATTGGATGTGTCAGTAGTTAATTTTTTGAAGAGTATTTGAAAAGTGCTTTAGACGCATGGAGCTCATGTGAAACTGAAGCTTGGTTTCCAAGTGACCAACTTCATCAACAGAGAAAGAATTATCTTGGCTTAACCATTTACCTAAGCTTCAACTGATCTTTCATCTCCTAAATACTATTCAGCCTTTACGCCTTTTACCTTCCATCAAGCAGGTAGAGTTTATTGGTCAGAATTACTCTATTGAAAACATGGGCTTGGGCAGGCTGGAAACAAAGACAGGGCGCGGCCTTCTGCCCTTGTCTAAGGAGAATGCCCAGGCTCTCAGCCCTTTGCAGACCTGACTCTGAATCTGAAAATGTGCTCAGCTTCTTTTGTTCTTGCCTAAGGCTGTCTAAGGGAAGCTGGCAACAACAGCTGATGCGGAAGGTCAATAAGTGTGTCAATAAGCCCCCGCCTGGACTCTTTTTTTTTTTCCCACCTGCAAAACTGCTTTGGTTAGCAGAGACCCCAACTGAGAGGGCCTCTCTGTCTTTGGGTCATGCAGTTTCTGTTCACGCCCCCTGGACAAGACTAAGTCCAAAGAAAGAGAATCAAAACCTAATGATAAGTCACACTGGAGGCTTTACATAAAACTGGAAAATAATCAGAAGGAGTCAAGCATCTCTCAGTCAGACCTTTGCTTGGGGCCCACGAACATATCAATGTGATGGCCTCTTTCACCCTGTGCTGGATGCTGCAGGCTTCCAGAGAGCAGCTTGGGGACTGAGGCCAACTCTGCAATCAGGGAGGCTGAAGGCAGTGCCAGGTGAGTTTGGACACAGTTTCCAGCCACCTGCCTCACGTTACGACCTGCGAAATGCTTCCAAGCCAGATATCCACTCCATAGGCTGGCTCAGGCTCTTGAAATAAAACACCCGCCTGAAACAAGCATTGGCAGGTTCTCTTTCAGGGATGTGGCAGAGGCAGGGACCCTGGCCGTGTCTCCATACAGCTTTAGGTGATGGAGGGTTTTTTAATTTGGCCTCTGTTCCAAGCACTTTCTGAAAAAGAAGAGCATAACCAGGATAGTTCCAAGGCAGATGGTGCTTCTGTTTATTTTTTCACAGGAGTGTGTGAGAAATGGAGACAGAGTGATTGGAGAGATGAGGGTGGGGGATATGTGGTCTCTGAAGCCCCCCATGCTTGTGTGAGGGTGGGAGCTCAGGTGCAGGACAGCCTCTACATAAATTACTGCGGGATCCAGAAGTGACTTCCACATAATGCTTCCCTTCTGGACTTCACTCTGTTGAAAGGAAAGATTTGTCTAGATAATCAGGAAGGTAGCTGATAAAAATATCAATAAAAGCAACTTAAAGTTTTTCCCAGGGTACACCAGCCTGGCCCTTCCTGAGAACTGACAGAGGCTCTGGGTTAAAAATTACCTCTCCTTCTAGAACTATCTTTGAAACACTAAATCTGATTTTCATCCCGAGGGCATTTGTTAAACTCCAGTGGCCAGGCCACAGGAGAAAAAGCCTAGGGTCTTTGCAAAAGTATAGAATCTAATAGAAGACCACACAGAAAACTGGGCCCCAGGGGTTTATATCTTTAGTATGACCACAAATTAGAGAGAAGCTTACTCCTCCCCTACAACTACTACTAATCCCAACCGCTGCTCTTACCATGGACATCAAGGAAAAACGCCTTTCTCCAGACTTAGTACTTGGATAAGAGAACAAAATATCTGCCTTGATTATTCATAAACACAAGGCCATTGTACAATTTTCCAGCTTCAATTCACACTATCTGGTTAGTCCCAAAAATCTCATGCTGAGAATTAGTGTAGAATGCTGCTGACTTGGAAGTGGCTTTAGGCTCATGGTACTAAGAAAAGCAAATCCTTTCAGATTTGTTTCAAAGAATTCCCATTGATAGAACTTTCAAAACACATGAGGTCACCAGCACAGATCACAAAACTCACAAAAATACCGTGCTCTGGAAGCATCATACACGTGAAAAAACAAACAGCAGATTTAGTTTCCAAAAGGTGTCACATATTGGGTTTTCAGACAAAGAATATGAAACAAGGATTTTAAATTATGTTTGGAGAAAAAAAACAGAGAAGGCTGTATTAGTTTGCTAGGACTGCCATAATAAAGTAGCACAGACTGGTGGCTGAAACAACAGAGATTCACTTCCCACAGTTCAGGAGACTGGAAGTCTGAGCTCAAGGTGTCGGCAGGGTTCATTTCTTCTGAGACCTCTCCCCTTGGCTTGTAGGTGGCTGCCTTCATCGTCTCCATATGCTCTTTCCTCTCTGTGTTTTGTATCCTAATCTCCATTTCTTACAGGAAGACCAGTCATATTGGACCAGAACCCACCCTAATAACCCCATTGAAACTTAATGACCTCTTTGAAGACCCTATCTCCATACAAAGTCATATTCTAAGGTTCTAGGAATTAGAACTTCAGCGTATGAATTTTGGGAGTCAACATAATTTATAATAGAAAATATAAATAAAGAAAAAAAGG
>NW_012110585.1:1682715-1690973 GCF_000951045.1 Mandrillus leucophaeus | reverse complement strand
TATATATAATACACATATACATATATATGTGTATATACATGATTATATATAGATATATAGATATAGTATAGATATATAGTAAATGCAGGATAGTTATGAAAGAAAAAATAAGATACAGAAATAGGCCAGGCACAATGGCTCACACCTCTGTAATCCCAGCACTTTAGAAGGCCAAGGTAGGTGGATCACTTGAGGCCAGGAGTTTAAGACCAGCCTGGTCAAGATGGTCAAACCCCATCTCTACTAAAAACACAAAATTTAGCTGGGAGTGGTGGCACATACCTGTAATCCCAGCTACTCAGGAGGCTGAGACTTAAGAATCATTTGCACCCTGCAGACAGAGGTTGCAGTGACCCGAAATTGTGCCATTGCACTCCAGCCTCTGTCTCATTAAAAAAGAAAATGAAAAAAAAAAATCTAGTAATAAAATATTTCAGTGATTACATTCAAATGAACATAGATTAAATGCCTCAGTTAAAAAAATTCAAAACTTGTTAGACTGAATTTAAATACACTTCTATGAGAGATCACGTTTAAAACACAAAGATCAAAAGGCTCAAAGTACACAATGGAAAAAGATACAACAGACAAATCTAAATAAAAGTGTCACTCTGTTTTTAGACTTTAGGGTAAAAATGTTTCTAGCGATCAAGAGGCTCCCAATGTATTGGTGGAAGTTTTAGTTCAACAGAAAAATACAAGCCTAAACTAATTGGTACCTAAAAACATCGTCTCAAAATACATAAAGCAAAATTTAAGAGATCTGATAAGGAGAAATAGACACCATAGTTACAGACTCAAATAATTCTCCTAGTGACTGGACAAATATATTTTTAAAATCAAAGAAAATAAACCACACTGGAATAATGCTTCAGACAAACCACACAGAAATGGGTTCCAAAAATTTGTACTGGAGTCCTTGCAGGTCTATGGCTGAGGGTTATGCTGTATATACAATGGACAGCTTCACCTGAGGCTCGCCAAGTAGCACCTGCTATAGGGTTGAGGGAGAAACAATGGGATGAGAGATCAAGCAAGCAGTGCTGTGGACATTGAGTTCTAAGCCTGGCAGAGAGCAGAGATAACACCGTATGAACACGCCTGAAATCCAGGTCAAACACAGCAAGCTTGTGCCTTACAGGTACAGATGACATTCTGGAGCAAATATTTTCTCTAAAGAGTCAGATGCTAAATGTTTTAGACTTTGAAGTCCATATAGTCTCTGTTGCAAATACCCAACTCTGCCATTGAGGCATGAAAGCAGGCATAGATTGAGACATAAATAAATGAGTAAACCTGCTTTCCTGTAAAACTTTTTTTGCAAAAAAAAAAAAAAAAAAGGTCTTAAATGTGGTGATGTTGGCACAACTGTGTGACTATCCTGAAAACCACTGAGCTATATGGGTAAATTATATGATATGTGAATTATATCTCAATAAAGCTATAAAAAATAAGCAAAATAGACAGTGGGCCAAATTTGGCTCATAGGTCATAGTTTGCTGACCTTTGCTCTAAAAAATACGACTTGTAGGCCAAATTCAGCTGTTGCTTGTTTTTGTAATAAAGTTTTATTAGAACACAGCCATGCTCATCTGTGTACTTAGTGTCTGTGGCCGCTTGCATGTTACAATGCAGAGGTGAGTAGACGTGACAGGATCGTATGGCTCTAAAATTTAAAATATTATTTTGCCTTTTACAGAAAAAGTTGCTGATCTCTGACATAGAACAGTGCCTATCAATAGAAGTTTCTATAACAGAAATGTTCTGTAGTTGCACAATTTTAATCTGGTAGTCATTGACCCATAGGGCTATGAAACACTTGAAATGTGACTATGGCAACTGAATAAGTACATTTTTAAAATTAAATTAAATTTTATTTATTTATTTGAGGCAAGGTCTCACTCTGTCACCCAGGCTGGAGTGCAGTGGCGTGATCATCGCTTACTGCAGCCTTGACCTTACAAGCTCAGGTGATCCTCCCACCTCAGCCTCCCAAGTAACTGGGACTACAGGCACATGCCACCATGCCTGCCTATTTTTTGTGTCTTTTCTAGAGATGGAATTTTGCCACATTGCCCAGGCTGGTCTTGAACTCCTGGGCTCAAGAGATCCACTTGCCTTGGCATCTCATTCCAAAGTGCTGGGATTATAGACACGAGCTACTGTATTGTCCTAATTCACTTAAATTTGAATAGTGACTGTGGTACAACCTACACCGTACCCACTCTTAAAAAGCCTAAACCTGAGCCCTGATAGGATCGTCATGAGAGACAGTTTGGAGAATGAGTCTTCTAAGTTAGCACTCAGGAAACACTTCTGATTTTTTGCTTATCTGTAATATGAGAGCATAAAACCAGACATGGACATTCCAAGGCGATCAGATAATAATCAAACTGCTTGCTAAAATGAGAATCAACATTTTTCTGAGGAAGATAGTAGAATCCAGGTCTCTAAAATATATAACCTACAATGTCCAGTATTCAGTGTAAAAATCACTAGGCTTTCAAAGAAACAGGAAAACATGATTGATAATCAAAGCAAAAAGCACTCAAAAGAAACTGAGATGGCCCAGATATTAGACTTGGCAGCAAAAGACTTTAAATGAGTTATTAAAACTGTTATCAAAAGCTGGGGCACGGTGCCTCACGCCTGTAATCCCAGCAGTTTGGGATGCCGAAGCAAGTGGATCTCTTGAGTCCGGGAGTTCAAGACCAGCCTAGCCAACACTTCTATAGTAGTAGAAACCCCATCTCTACTAAAAATACAAAAATTAGCTGGGCGTAGTGGTGGGTGCCTGTAATCCCAGCTACTTGGGAGGCTGAGGCAGGAGAATCGCTTGAACCTGGGAGGCGGAGGTTACAGTGAGCCGAGATCATGCCACTGCACTCCAGCCTGGGCGACAGATGGAGACTCCATCACACACACACACACACACTGTCAAATAGTTAATGGGAGATGTTCAAAGAAATAAAGAAAAATATAGATGTAATGAATTAGTGACCATGAAATCTCACTTGAAAAACAGAAACTATTTTTTAAACCCTATGGAAACTCTAAAACTCAAGTATATAATACCTGAAATGAAAAATTCCCTGAATGGGCTTATTAGGGATGACCGAATTAAAACTCAGTAAAATTGAAGTCAGATCAATAAAATTAAATCAATCTGATAAATAGAAAATTAATTGAAAAAATGATCAAAGCCTCAGGGATTAATAGGACAGTATCAAATGGCCTAACTCACCTGCAATAGGGATTCTAAAGGAGAAGAGAAGGAGGATGGAGGAAAAAAACATTTGAAAGAATAATGGCCCCAGACTTCCCAAAAGTTGTTGAGAAACACCAACTTTTAGGTTTAAGAAACTCAGTGAACCCCAAGCAGGATACACATAAAGAAAACCACATCTAGGCACATCATAGTCAAACTGCTGAAAACCAAAAATGATAGAAAATATATAAATTGTCCTGGCACGGTGGCTCATGCCTGTAATCCCAGCACTTTGAGAGGCCGAGGCAGGTAGATCACTTGAGGTCAGAAGTTCAAGACCAGCCTGGCCAACATGGTGAAACCCCATCTCTACTGAAAATACAAAATTTAGCAGGGGTGGCACATGCCTGAATCCCAGCTGCTCGGGAGACTGAGGCATGAGAATCGCTTGAACCCAGGAAGTGGAGATTACAGTGAGCTGAGACTGCATACTACTGCACTCCAGCCTGGACAACAGAGCAAGACTCTGCCTCAAAAAACAAACAAACAAACAAACAAACAAAAACACCAAAAACCAAAAACCAAAAACCAAAAAAACAGAAAATACGGAAATCATCCAAAAAACAAAAGACACATTGTATATAGGAAAACAAAAATAATTTCTGATTTTTTTTTTAGAGACAATGGAGGCCAGAAGACCAGGGAATAACTCCTTTAAAATGCTGAAAAAGAATCTCACCAGTCTAGAATTTTATATAGAGTGAAAACAAACTTTAAAATAATGGTAAAATTAAGACACTTTGAGATAAACAAAAGTGGACAGAATTTGTTAACAGGCAGAACTGCAGGAAATTCCTCAGGGTATTCTTCAGAATGAAGGGACATAGTGGAAGATACAAACTTGAATGTACGGTAAGTAAATGATGATTACTCGAAACCATGCTGCAAAGTATCTGACAGAAGAGAGTGATGAGAAGACAAACATTTGTGTGTTCTTCACTTTAGCTTAATTTCCAGATGTGGTGAGAGAAGATTCTATAGTTCACGACAAGCATTCAAGATTACGGTCTTAAAAGAGTAACACAAAATGCTGTAGAACCTGAATGTTTCATATAACACATAGCCAATTTGTGTTGAAATTGCCCTATTGCCATGTTTTCCTCTTGAATTAGGTTTGCTCTTTTTCCAGTGAAGCTTTCTACCAGAAAAAAAGCCAAAGA
Source organism: Mandrillus leucophaeus (assembly GCF_000951045.1). Lineage (NCBI taxonomy): Eukaryota > Metazoa > Chordata > Mammalia > Primates > Cercopithecidae > Mandrillus > Mandrillus leucophaeus. The sequence goes on along the minus strand of NW_012110585.1, from coordinate 1,686,545 downwards.
ACCTGGTTTTTCTGATAAAGTCCAATAAGAATGCTCTGATGACACTGGAAAAGCTTTATTTCATTCATCCACCCACTGCTGACTTGGAAAATAGCCTCTTTACCTTTTGAAGAGAGAATAATGCTGAATTGTTCTGAATTTTTTTTTTTGTTTGGAACGGAGTCTCGCTCTGTCGCCCAGGCTGGAGTGCAGTGGGCCCATCTCCACTCACTGCAAGCTCCGCCTCCCGGGTTCACGCCATTCTCCTGCCTCAGCCTCCCGAGTAGCTGGGACTACAGGCGTCCGCCACCATGCCTCGCTAAGTTTTTGTATTTTTAGTAGAGACGGGGTTTCACTGTGTTAGCCAGGATGGTCTCGATCTCCTGACCTTGTGATCTGCCTGCCTCGGCCTCCCAAAGTGCTGGGATTAAAGGCATGAGCCACCGCGCCCGGCCTGTTCTGAATTTCAAAGATGGGAAGTGATGTATCACTAAAACGGTGAGCTATCACTGAAACAGGAACTCTTCTACCAGTGTGGGTCTGAGCTGATCTCTCCCTCCCTCCCTCCAACCATGCAATAAATATTTCATTTTTACAATTTTTTAAATTTATTTTTCCTAGAGTCCTTGTTAAAACACAAAATGAATATTTTGTTGTTTACTTTTTATTCATTTGATTTATTTAGAGACTGGGTCCGGCTGGAGTCCAGTAGCCCAATCATGGCTCACTGCAGCCTTGAACTCCTGGGCTCCAGCTATCCTCCCAGCCATGAATATTTCTATGGAAACAATTATTCATCATGCACAGTACTAGGTGCTACAGGGAAGGGAATAAAAATAATATTTGGCCTTGAGGATTTCATGAACAAATAAGGAGATACGTGCACAGAGCTAACTATAATGCAACTTAGATCGAGTGCTAGTGTTTATTTATCATCTATATATGAAGTGTTGAGGAGGAGATATTATAAGAACCTAAGTCATTTCCCCTGCCTTTAAGTGGCTGATCATCTCACTTGAGGTACAGAATGTAAACCTGCTAAACAAATCCCTGCAAAATTCCCGTGAGTGACCTTGGATTCAGAGTTCGAGGAGCACAAACTAAAAGAAAAACTCGTCCTGGCCCATAGCTGTGCTTTCTCCCTGTCCTCTGGAGCAGCAATGATATGTCTCTGAAAATGTACCTCATCTCTGTGTGTGGGCAGGTCTGCTGGCAAATACTTTTACAAGCTGTTTTCATCAGCCCTTCGCCTGCTCAAGTGAAATTCCCAGGGCTCAAGAGACCCATTGCTTAACCAGAGTAGAGCTGTATTTCCATGTACATTGACAAGCCTGGCATTTAAAGCACTAACAACAGCAGTGTGGATGCCCTAGCAGTCCCAGGAGCCCATTTTCTAGACCAGCTCTGTTCAGTGGAACTTTCTGCAGTGATGGAAAGGCACACATACCGTAGCCACCAGCAAATGCAGCTACTGAGCACTTGAGATGTGGCTAGTGAGACAGAAGAAAATAATTTTTTTTTTTTTTTTTTTTTGAGACAGAGTCTCGCTGTGTCGCCCAGGCTAGAGTGCTGGAGTGCAGCGGCATGATCTCAGCTCACTGCCAGCTCCGCCTCCCGGGTTCACGCCATTCTCCTGCCTCAGCCTCCCGAGTAGCTGGGAGTACAGGCACCCGCCACTATGCCTGGCTAATTTTTTGTATTTTTTAGTAGAGACGGGATTTCACTGTGTTAGCCAGGATGGGAGGGCTACTTTCTAAATGGCACTGCAGACAGCACTTCTATTCCTGGGGACAGCTGCCTCAGCCTCACCAACAAAATCACCAGTAATCCATGTCAATGAATGGGCACTCCCATGCTGGAATGTCCAGACTGAGAAAGAAGTGCCTCAGTACTATTCTAGAATAGTTTATAGGAGCTTGGCATGGTGGCTCAGCACCTTGGGAGGCTGAGGCAGGAGGATCACTTGAGGCCAGGAGTTTGAGAGCAGCCTACACAACACAGTGAAAATGTGTCTCTTTAAAAAAAAAAAAAAAAAGTAAGTGGCCAGCCATAATGGCTTGCACCTGCAGTCCCAACTACTCAGGAGACTGAGGCAGGAGGAGCACTTGAGCCCAAGAGTTCCAGGTTGCAGTGAGCTGTGATTGCATCCCTGCACCCCAGCCTGGGCTGGGTCAGACCCTGTCTACAAAAAATAATAATAATAATAGATTTTAAAAATAACAATAAATAAAACAGCTATAGGGCCATAACATTCAGAATCACAGGTAGTTAAAATAGAGTTTGCTTACTTAAACTAGAGTGGGAGGTGATTGTTGCTACCATAAGATGCCTTTTTGGGGAAATACTAAAAAGCACAGCTGTGTGGTATCCTGCAGGGCGACTGCCCTCTCTTTGGTTTCACTTGTGTTTGAATGAGAGCGCTCCAGTGGCCACTGGGGAACAACAGAAATGCAGATCCATTATCACTATGTAAGCAGTAAATAACTTGCTAGCGACTCCAGGAAATGCCACTGAGGCAAGAAGTCAACGGAACAGCCCTGTGCTGGCAGGTTCTGGATGGAAATCTTGCTGGGTTTTTATTTTTTTCCCTTTGATTATTCTTGGGAAATCTGGGAAAGGGTGTGACTATGGAACTGTAGAACGGTGACTGTAATAACTTAAAAAGCAATATCAATTGAAATAGCAATTTGCCCCTGGTTTGCGACTAATAATAGAATAATGTCATTGTACCCATCACACATATATTTATGAGTGGGAAAGAGCTTGACGACAAAGACAGAGTGTTTCAATCAGAATGAGCAAAATGACAGCAGGAGCAGCAGGCTCTGGAAGGGCCTCTATGTTCTCACCAGATATGGAGTCTTGTCTGCTCTCCCCCAGCTGAGAATTTGACTCATTGACCAGTACACCTGGGAAGGGCTCAGCAAAGTGAAATAGTGTAGAGGGAGCCCTGGGAGCCACCTTTGGTTCTGATGCAAAAAATCTAAGGGAATGGCAATGTGTTCTCAGTGCAGAAAACAGGGCTGCAGGTGCCTAGTTGGTTGCTTAGTGGATGCATTTAACTGTCACTCAATTTCTACAGGACCCTGCTTTCAACAGACCTTGTGCATCCCAGGAGTGGAAAAAATTGTGGAGCTGGTTTTGGGCAGCAGCTCCCTTTTGGCTGCTCTTTTCCTTCCTGTTAATACGACCCTCATAATCACACATGCCTTCAATGAGTCAGAGAGACCCTGAGAAAAGCAATATTCACTTGAACCGGCAGCCTGGGCTTTTGAGACAGGATGACTGGGCTGGAGATCCAGCATACTGACTGGTTATGTGACCCCAAGAAAGTTGTTTCACCTCTGGCGGCTCAAATTTTCTCATCTGTAAAATGGAGATTTCAATACCTACTTTGTAGGGTTGCTATGAGAATTTGATGATCTAATACATGCAAAGTGCTTAATGCATACAATTCCTGGCATTGGGTGGGCAACTCAATATACGTTAGCTATTACAAGTATTATTTGATAAATCAAGAACCACTAAAAAATTAGTTGGTTTCTAAGCAGATCTCCCAAAGGTGCTCAGGCATGAAAAATAGGTAGGGTGAAGAGTCAATGCTTAACCAAAAGAAATGAATATCCAATTCTGACATTCCAACCCAACCCTTGTGCCCACTGGGGGGATCTCTCAGGCAGGTAACCCCAAATTATAACAGACTATTCTGCCTGAACCTAAGGTCGTCTTGGCTCCAAATTCCTAGGTATGGTTAGTGTGGCATTTGGTGACCGCGTGCCTTTCAACTGACCAACTAGTGATTAGTGATGTAGAAACTTCCCTTCCTTCCTTCCTTTCTTTTTTTTTTTTTT
>NW_012110585.1:1672906-1682665 GCF_000951045.1 Mandrillus leucophaeus | reverse complement strand
TGAAACTCCGTCTCTACTAAAAAATACAAAAAGCTAGCCGGGCGAGGTGGCAGGCGCCTGTAGTCCCAGCTACTCGGGAGGCTGAGGTAGGAGAATGGCGTGAACCCAGGAGGCGGAGCTTGCAGTGAGCTGAGATCCGGCCACTACACTCCAGCCTGGGTGACAGAGCGAGACTCCGTCTCAAAAAAAAAAAAAAGAAAAAGACAGACAAGATTGCTTTCGTGGGGTCTAGTGCAGAGAGACAAAAATAAACCATAAATAAATAAAAAGATAAGTTGAGGCAGAGAGTATTATTGACATGGAGAAAGACGTTTGTGATGAGATAAAGACTGGATTTGGGAGTACCTTAAGCTGCGTGGTCAGGGAAGTCCTCTCTTAGGAGATGACACTGATGCCGAGACTTGCATGGTACACAGTGAATTGTGCTGAGTTCAGGGGGGAAAGTGTTCCAGGCAGAAGGCACAGCAAGCACAGAGGTCCTGAAATAGGAACAAGCCAGGGCTGCCCACAGGCTAGAAGATAGCCAGTGTGAACAAGCAGAGAACAGAGGCATGAGGGACAGGATCATGCAGGGTCTTACAGCATGGCAAGTTACCTAAATTTTATTCTGAAATGTGATTATAAGCCATTAGCAGGGTTTATGCAAGGGAGTGATACGGTAGATTTTACATGCTTAAGAGATTATTTTGCCTGTTGGGTAGAGAATGCATTACAGTAGGGCAAGTGTGGAAAACCAGACATTGAAATTCTTGCTATGGCCTAGGCAGAAAATGACAATGACTTGGATTAGAGTTATAGCAGCGGATGTGGTGAGATATAATTAGATTCTGGATATAGTCTGAAGTTAGAAAAAATAGGACTGGTTGGTTGAATGTGGGGTATGATAGAAAAAGAGGAGTCAAAAATACATGATTCTTAAGTTTTGGATCTGAGCTACTGGGTAGTAGTTGATGGAATTATTTGTTGGGCAAATAAAGAATGGGGAAGAAATAAGCTTTGGAGGGATATCAAGAATTTCATTTTGGATATTCAAGTTTGAGACATCTGTTAGGCATCTAAGCAGAGGTGTCATAGAGGCAGTTGGATTTAGGAATCTGGACCTTCGTGGGGTGATAAGGACTGGAAAGATAGATTTGAGAGTCATGAATGTATAGATGATGTGAGACTGAAAGAGATTACCAGGAGAGGGAGTGCAGAAGAGAAGGAAAAGGGTGAGAGAAGAGGAACAAAGGGAAGACAAGGGAAAGGGAGGGAAGGGAAATGAAGAGAAGGAAAAGAAAAGGAAGGGAAGAGAAGGGAAAGGGAAGGGAAGAGAAGACAAAGCAAGAGAAGAGATCTGGAGATTTATTTTGGGGGGTTCTAACATGAAGCGGTCAGGCAGAAAAGTCAAGCTGATAATATGGTAGGAGGAAAACCAAGAAAATTTATTGGTTTCTGGGACCCCAGAGAAGAAAAATCTCCACAAAAGAAAGAGGCGTCAACAGTGACAATAGCTGCTGGAAGACCTGTAAGATGGACAGAGAGTTGATCCCTGGATCAAGCAAGTGGGGCCCAGTGGTAGCACATGAACAGAATTGAACAGGTGGGTGAGCTTGTTGGGAGAGAATGGGCAGTGAGAAATAGAGACGGTGCCAATCCATGACTTTTCAGAACTTTTGCTATTAAGGGAAGCAGAGAGCTTGGCCATGGTTGGATGGGACTATAAGGTCAAGGGAAAGTTTTTGTTTTGTTTTTAAGATGAGCTATTTCAAGTTAGATGTATTTATCAATGGGGATGATGTGGGAGTAGGAAAGGTTTTAAAGGTGCAGAATGATGAGCAATTCTCACTATCCTATGAGAAATCAGTGGCCACCTGGAGAAGCCTTACAGACCCCTGCTTGTCCATGAGTCATTCTATGAGAATCACTCCTGTGGGCTCTCTTGAGTTTCCATATGTGAGAAAAGCCCTTAACTGGATTGGATGAAGGCAATATGGCCACTTGACGTCACAGTCTATTAACAACTCACGGGTCCTGATATCATCAGTTGGCATAAATCTTACCACCCAGGGAGACCTGCTACTCAAGACATGGCCCTGGAGGAGTGGGAGGCACTAGGTGACTCACCAAGCCTGGTGTTCGCTGGAGTAAGAGCCAAGCATAGTCCATTGGCCTTCCATCAACTACCACAGCCTAGTGCCAACCTCACCATACCCCAAGATAACATGGACAGGGCTAGACTTTAGGAGCATTGACCTACCTAGCGGGGGTTGGCTTTCTTTCACCTTCATCCCTGTTTTCCTTCCTTCCTTCCTTCCTTCCTTCCTTCCTTTTCTTTCTTTCTTCCTTCTTCCCTCCCTTCCTCTCTTTCTTTCTTTCTTTCTTCTTTCTTTTTCCTTCAAAACAGGGCCTCTCTGTCACCCAGGCCAACTAGTGATCTAGAAACTTCAATTCCTTCCTCCCTTCCTTCCTTCTTTCCTTCCTTCCTCCTCTCTCTCTTTCTTTCTTTTTCTTCTTCTTTCTTTCTCTCTCCTTCCTTCCTTCCTCCCTCTCTTTTCTTTTCCCCTTCCTTCCTTCCTTCCTTCCGTTGAAACAGACTCTCTCTCTGTCATCCAGGCTGAAATGCAGTGGTGTGATCAGGACTTACTGTGAGCCTCAAACTCCTGGATTCAAGTGATCCTCCCATCTCAGCTTCCTGAGTAGCTGAGACTACAGGTGAGCATCAGCCTGGCTAATTCTTTAATATTTTGTAGAGATGCGGTCTTGCTATGTTGTCCACACTGATCTCAAATTCCTGGCCTCAAGTGATCCTCCCATCTCAGCCTCCCAAAGAGTTGAGATTATAGGCATGAGCCACCACACCCGGACTAGAACTCCAGTTTTCATGTGTCACTCAGGGCCACAGAGTGGATCTCAATTCTTCCAGAAGTCCCTCTAACTGTGAGTATGGGGCTTCCTCCCAGCAGTCAGGGCTTCATTCAGATATTTGCATTAGCAGGGGCACTGTACATACCCAGATCCAAGGAGTCTTGCTTGGTTCCTTTACACACAAAAGTCATGTGTATCCCCCCAGCACACACACAAGAGAAAGCAACTAATTAATATAATTTGACTTGGCTTGGTCCTTGATTTTTTTTTATAAGAGATTAATGACTTGCAGTGTAGCAAATACAGTGTTTTCACAAATGCTTATGAGCAAATTTGAGGAGATATGAAGGTAAATCATAGATTATACTCAGGCGTATTAGTTCCCCAGGGCTACCATAATGAATTACCACAAACTGGGTAGCTTAAAACAATGGAAATTTACTCTTTCACAGTTCTGGAGGCCAGAAATCTGAAATCAATGTGTCAGCTAGGACTTCGCTTGCAGGAAGCAACAGAGGCGACTTCTCCTTTGCCTCTGGTCACTTCAGTTTCTGCAGCTCCTGCTGTTTCTTGATTTGCGGCTGCAGAAGTCCAATTTCTGCCTCCATCTTCATTTGGACTTCTTCCCTGTGTGTCTTTCTGTGTACAAATCTCTCTCTCCTTTCTCTTATACAGACATCAGTCACTAGATTTAGGGCTCGCCCTAAATCCAGGATGATCTCATCTCGAGATCTTTAACGAATTATATCTGCAAAAACCGTATTTCCAAATAAGGTCACCTATTCTGAGGTTCCAAGTAGACACCAATTTTGGGGGACACTCTTCAACCCAGTATATTGGGGAACATATACTTTAGTGAGACAAATAGCCATTACCTAGAATACACAGTAGCACAGAAGTTCCATGAGAGACCTGCAATGAGTTCTGGGTATACAAAGGAAGGTATGTTCACGTTCATCAGATTTGGGGCAAATGGGTGAATAAGGTCATTTGAAAGGTAGGTCTTGAAGGACAGGAGACATTTTACAGGACAGGGCATTCCTGGAAGAGGAAAAAATATGAGTACAAAAACAGAGAGAGAGAATAGCAGGGCTGTTCGGGAATCATAGGATTCTATTATTGTATTATTCTGAATAATAAGTATTGGCCACTTTATATGTGGCTAGGCAACTTGATTACAAGTGTCTAGCACAGCACCTTGCACACACCACAGAGCTGGTTCATATTTGTTGATTGATACCAAGAAAAAGCAAAAGGTTAACTTCGCCTCCTCCATTCAAATTCTTGAATTGCTAAGCTAAGCTTTGTGGGCACACACATTATCCCTCACCAACTGGCACTAAATAATATAATCAATGTAATGATGACAAAAATTAATTCTAATAAACAGCTAATTAAAATTGAGTCTAGAAGGGTAACATGGCCCTAATTACTACATTGGCAAAGTGTTTTCCCTATTCCTGGAACAAATTCCTACTTCATTATCCTCCTTTTGTGCAAGAAATTGAGCTTTCCCAAAGTGCGAAGCATGGATTATGGACAGTGTTGATGGCAGCCCGACCGGCCCCTGCTCTGTCAGCTCAGAGGTGAACATGCAACTCAAATGCCCCTGTGCCACCTGCCAGTGACTACAACCTGAAGTCACATTTCCTTTCATACCCAAATTACGGTGACTCTGGGCTCCCATCTGCCACCTTAGCAAGAGTTTCCTTCAACAAATGTTCATAAATAGCCACAAGGCTGTTAAGTTGGTCCCCTCACCCTCTGCTTATGGTCGAATTAGGAGGACAGAAACTCAGGCCAGTCCTCTTAGGCTGACTTATAAACCACCGACTGCTTCCTGACTCTTCTGTGTGCTGGGCTCTCTCCCCTTGGTGCTGCTGCCTCGTGCAGGAGGAGGAGCCCGGGCTCCCTGCTTGGCTGTGCCAAGGCTGTCTGCTGCTGGCCGAGACATGCTCCAGTCTCCATTTAGTATTGAGGGTCCCCACTGAGTCAAGATCCCCTCTGGTTCCTTGGTGGTTTGACTTGATGGCTGCTCAAAGCAGGCCCTCTCTCTTCCAGGTGAGCCCTGCCCCTCCTGGGTACAGCTGCTGTTTCTCAGCTCTCACTTCCCAGGTATAATCCACGAAATGGCATTAAATGGATCAATATATAAGAATTTTATAAAATCACAGAATGCTTTGCCTGCAAGGGATTTCACTAACCACTTGCTCCAACGTCTTCATTTTACAGAGGTTAAAAGATTTTCCCCAAGGCCATACATACAACAACTTAATTTTATTGATGTACCTAAGTTTATCATTGATCTGTTGTCTTAGCTGCCATAACAAAGCACGACAGATGGGCAGCTTGAACAACAGAAGTGGATCATCTCACAGTTTTGGAGGCTGGAAGTCTGAGATCAAGGTGTCGGTAGGGTTGGCTTCTTCTGAAGGCTGTGAGAAAGAATCTGTTCCATGCCTGTCCCTGGCGTCTGGTGACTTGGTGGGAATCTTTGGTGTTCCTTGGCTTGCAGGTGACGCATCACTGTAATGTCTGCTTTCATCTTCATATGGTATCCTCCCTGTGTGTGTGTCTATGTCCAAATTTCTTCTTTTCATAAGGAACCAGTCAGATTAGATTAAGGTCCCACCCTATTCCAGTAAGTTTAAGACCTTATCTTAATTAATTATATCTGCAATGGCCCTATTTCCAAACAAAGCCACATTCTGAGATACAATGGGGTTAGGACTTTAACACAGGAATTCTCAGTGGGGGATATAATTCAACGGATAACATCTGTCCCCACTCTGATTGAAGGATGGGTGGATGGCAGGGTGATCTGCACATGTGATTGGAGACTGTCAAGACAGAAAGATCATGAGTTCATGGAAACACGCACAGCGTTTTTGAGACAGTGCTGATCTGTGTTTATCTTAAAACCTTTAAAACAAACTCCATCTTCTGTCTTTTAAACTACTTTGCATCAAAAATGCTCAATGAATGTACACCAGAATTAATGCCTCTCAGGAATCACAGGGTGTCTTAGCACGATGGGCACAGTCAGAACCTCTGAGTCCTTCTCTGTGGCTGGCTGCTGATATTCCAGCCTCGCATTCACAGCCTCGCTCAGAAGCTATTGACATTTATTTCAAAACTAATTGTGCTGCGGTTTGGGACATGAAATGGAAAAAGACCGGTTCACATTGCAATCCATCTTGGAATGAAATGGCTACTGTGGCACCAGAAGAAAATTGTTCCATTAAGTCAAAGGCAAACCTCAATTTGGAGGACAAAAAGGCCAGCGCCTTGAGATGAGGGTCTCTGTGTTACAGAACCGTCACTGCAGTTTATAGCACTATAGTCATCACGACGCTCAGTCCCTTGCACCCATAAAACTCCCCTTTCACCCTCCCCTTCCCCAAACCGATAGTTCTCCATTATCCATGAACATTTTAACCACAGCAACATTCTACTCTCAGCCTGGCTTGCCCCTCCTCTTCTGCAAGAGCTGTGACTCCTCCTCTAGCATTTGGGGCCATCCCTTCCTCTAAACTGCAACTGCATTTAAAATTTGGACCCCCTCAGTCAACACCCAGCAGGAAATCTTGTAGGACACAAATTTTTCTGCACACTTATGTCTGATTTCTCCTGGGAACATGCTAGAAATGCTGAATCTTCAGCTCCACCTCAGGCTTACTGAAGCAGATTCTGCTTCTCAAGATGCCCTGTGAGTGAAATGGATGCTGAATCATAGAAGTGCCACACAGTGTCTCTTACAGTTAGGACTGAGTTCAGACCCTCAAAAGCAATTGTCAAGCTGGTGATTGACTCTCTCTTATCTCTCAGGGACTTATTCTGTCCTCTGGTGGCTGACTACCATTAGTGGTCATAGAATGTAGACTACTATTAGCATTAATTATTTTATTTATTTATTTATTTATTTTTCGAGACGGAGTCTCGCTCTATCGCCCAGGCTGGAGTGCAATGGCGCGATCTCGGCTCACTGCAAGCTCTGTCTCCCAGGTTCACACCACTCTCTTGCCTCAGCCTCCTAAGCAGCTGGGACTACAGGCACCCGCCACCAAGCCTGGCCAATTTTTTGTATTTTTAGTAGCGACGGGGTTTCACTGTGTTAGCCAGGATGGTCTCAATCTCCTGACCTCGTGATCCGCCTGCTTGGCCTCCCAAAGTACTGGGATTACAGGCATGAGCCACTGAGCCTGGCCAGCATTAATTATTAATATCACCAGACCCACTCAGTTCTCTGCAGAACAATCAATATTCAGATACGACACACAGGATGGTAAACCTGAATTTCTAGATCAAACATAAATGCTTTTTTGATGTTTTTTTCCTTCTGTCTGGGATTCCCTGTGTCATGATTCTAACAATTCTCGCAAGATTATCATGATCATCAGTTAATTGGAACTTTTGATAGTTTTAAAATTGAAGATCAGAAAATGTTAACCTTGAAAGGGAACTTAAAGTTCATTGAGATTAATGTCCTTACTTGACAGATGAGGAAACCAAACCGAGTTTTGTTCTGGTCATAGCCTGAGACGAGTTCACCAGTCCAGGGAGTTTCCGGTAAGGACAAGAATCTACAATTTGGACTCCAGGTGTGAGCATTTTCTATACCACACTGTACTGATTTGTGTTACACTGGGCTGGTTAGTAGATTGCATAAGATGTTTCACTGGGTCACTTCTCAATTTCCAACCAAACTGAGGGGACTGGGCAGTGAATTCAAGTTTTTGGAAGGGTGGAGTAGCTTCTTTCTATTCTAGCCTCTAAACCCTTCCCAGAGCTCGCTGGTGTAGACTGGGGGGAGAGTGCATGAAATGGGAGTTCTCATTGTTTTCTTTACGCAATAGAATTGTTACTTAAGGTAGCGCTCTGCCCCCCATCCCTGGTACAAGGGACCTGTGGAAGGGAGGGAATTCTGCCCAGACATCCAGAAACGCGAGGCCCCGCCACCTCCAGTTTCACTTCATTCTTTGCAAAATAACCAGACTTCCAACATGACCTTGCCTCTCCAACTTCTGTGTGTGTTTACGATGCCAAAGAACCATCAGCAGCAGAATCAAGTTCCCAGGTTCTAATTAGTTCATTCATTCAACTAATGAGGTCAGGGGTGTTAACTATGTGGTTTCTGGAGGGCAAGGGCTGTGGGGTCTTCCTGAGGGAGATCAGCACTGTCTTCTCCAAGACTACAGCTCCAGAGACGCAACTGCACCCACCAGCCCCACCACCTCCACCATACCCGCATGTGCCTAGCCTGAGCTTGGCCCTTTGCATCTGTTACTAATGCTCAGCACTAGCTCTTTTTCCTGATATGCAGCCTGAGGCCAGAGGCTGAATCATTTTTCTCCCAGTGAGACCAAGGTAAAACATACACTGGGGCGGAAAAGAAATACTAAAATCTGTAGCCTGAGAAGCACATGAAAGGCGGAACAGAGTATTTCAAGGTTGACCTTGAGGTGGCCCAGGAATATCTATGCAACATTTATATTTACGTATGCTTAATATATACTGTGTAATATATTTTTACATTTAAATAAAAAGAGGTAAGTTGAATGTAGATTAGCTGGAGCTCATGCACACAAAGAAACATACATATCTCATAAATATCTCATACATATATCTACACACATATCCCATAGATAACTCATAGGTATATTTATGTTATTGTTTTCTTTATGTAATAAAGAAAATATAGATATATGAGGTATCTATGGGATATGTGTGTAGGTATATGTAGATCTATCTATGATATGTGTGTAAATATATGTAGATTTCATATCTATGATATGAGAGCTATCATAGATCTCTGTAGATGTATGTAGATCTCTCATATCTGTGAAATGTAGATATATAGATCTCATATATATGAGATTTCATATATATGAGATAGTCATAAGTGTAGATACATGTAGATATATCTCATATCTCATGCATATTTCATATATGTAAATACATATGTGTATGTACATATATGTACATGTTTCATATATGTAAATACATACATACACACATAAGCTGTATATGTCTATGAATACACATAATGTCTGCTACTCTGTGTCTAATGTGCTCATATTCCTAGGGACATTTCTCCTGGGCTGTGCTTTCCTTTGCATGCCCATAGCCTAGAAGGTTGTCAGGAGGATTCATTTTCCCAGAGGACAGTAGTAACCGGAAAAAAAATGAAATAAAATAAATGCTACCTGTAGTGAGCAGGTCTGTCCATGAGGTGGTGGTGTTAGTATAATGGAAGCAGGAGGGAATAAGGTCAGGGCAGAGAGAGGCCCTCTGTTGGACTGATGGTGGAAGGATAAATCCATGCCCCTCCACGAACTCCCACCACGAAGCCTGACAATGCCCGGCCACTGGCTGCCAGGGTGTAGGAGATTCACACACGCAGCTTCTCAGCAGCTCCTAGACCAGCTGGCCTGGAGGCTTGGAAGCAGTCCAGGCAGGGGACACAGGATAAGCCATCAGGAGCAACAGCTCTATCAAGTGGACTTGAGTAGAATGTTCTCATGGCACCTGGACACCCCTCACATTCTCTGGCCTGTGGATGGTTTTCTTTGCCACCCACTGAGGGCTACAAGAAGCATATTCCAGTCAACACACAAAGCCTGGCGCTGAGGCTCCTCCAGCTCAGCCTCCTGGGCAAGCTCTTCCACCCTTTCCACACACATCTGCAAGCTCCTGCTTTTGGAGTCCATAGAGATAGGACCCGAGCCCACAAAACATCTCTGCCTATTGAAAGCACTCCCAAACACCGCAATGGCTGCTAAAGGCTGAACCACACCAAACTAGATACTCCCTCTCTGCATGGTCTTTGAAGGGAGTGGAGATACTATGAAAACAATTCACCACCGAAGCTTTCCCTGGTGCCAATCTTGCTTTCTAGTTTCTGAAGTTACA
>NW_012110585.1:1635338-1672856 GCF_000951045.1 Mandrillus leucophaeus | reverse complement strand
TCTTAAAACCTTTAAAACAAACTCCATCTTCTGTCTTTTAAACCTGTCTCTTATACACATCTATGTGTGTATAAGAGATTTTCCTTAAGGTACCCTGTGTCTTCACCAGAGAGAAGGGAGAAAGAACCTTGGTTGATTCTCTGTCTGTGGCAGGGGCAAGATCTATCTTATCACTTTCAATCCATTTAGCAACCCTGCTGTCTGAGGACTTCACAGAGGAGGAAGCCAGGCTCTGAAGGGTGATGGAATTTGTAGTCGCGCATGTGTCAGCCACAGACCCAGATCTCTCTGGTTTCCTTTGCTTTGTTGACTACTTTGTTGATATTAAACAACTGGCTTGCCAGTGAAAAGTAGTAACAATCATAGGATAACACCCTTAACATCTGTGTGGCTCTCTACAGTATACAAGATGCCTTTCCATTGCTGGGGCCCGGCCCAGCATGGAGATCGGCCCCCTCTGCCCTGCTTCTCCCTGACTCCACCTTGCCAGTCCCAGACTGCGTGTGTCCCCAGCTGAGCTGGTTCTCACTCCCTTTTGCAGACATGCTCCCTTGGTAGGTGACTTCACTGGAAGCCTGTCTACTGATTCAGGGTGACAGGCTGTGCCAAAGCCCCAGCCCTCATGGGGCTCATAAATCCTGAGGTGGTAGGCGCTAGAGAGGTGCAGCTCAATGACAGTAAATTTGGCCTGTCTCTCGGTTTCACCCAGGGCCAGCCCTGACTGATGCTGAGCAAAGTGTCAGTGATGAAGGACTTGTCAACACTGCCTGGCTTCCTTCCTCACCTGCCATCAAAGGTGGACTTTTGTCCAAAGCTCTTTAATTTGGGAATTAGGTCTTACATGTAACTGCCAAGTTAAATTGGACCCAAGAGTGAATTTGGATCTGCATTGAAGAGGGAGTGGAAATTAGTAAGTTCTGGGGTGCCCTGGGCTTAGCACATAATCATAATTACAAAGACTGATGCTTTGAGCTCTTGCTGCTGGCCAGCTGTGTGCTAAGTGCTTCTTCACTCGATCAGCTTCTTACTTCACAACCCGGTCAGATACAGGCGATTTGTGCCCAGAGAAATGAGACACTAGGAGATGATGTGATTTGCCCAAGATCCCACAGCTGGCAGTGGAGTCACTGGCATTTGAATTTGTACAGTCTGTATTGCCAGAATGGCTGCTGACCTCTCCAAGACCATGTGGGAGGTTTTCAACGAGGCCTGAAGCTCCGCGGAGTTCCTGGCATCTGGGGAGGCCTCTATTTAGATCCAAGCCTTGGGAGAAGCCCCAGGACAAAGCAGCTTCTAAGGACCACATGGGGTGTGTTGGGGGCAGCCCGTCATGAGTCCTGAAGCCCAGCTTATTTTCTCTCTTTCTTTTCCTTCCTCCCAAATCCTTTCTGCCTTGCCTGCCATCCATTCTAGCTCCTAGGAAAATGCTAGAAATGCTGAATCTTCAATTCCAGTTGATTCCAACTGATAACACTTCATTGGAGTTTTGTTTATTTGAAGATCATTAGTGACAAGAATGTAGCAGTCTCCGCTCCGAAGGACCATATCCAAGCACACTTTTTTATCTTGACTTTGAGTCCCAACCTGGACTCCAGCCTACAGCCTCTGGTAGGCAGATTATCCTGTGCTCACCCTTGTCTTGGCAGCACAATCACAAGCTCGTTCTGTGCGCTTGCCTTTTGGGCCCCAGTATACAAGAAATGGGCTTAATTGAAACTATAAGTGAATTTGTCTGGAACACAGAAAACACTCAACAGCACATCTCACTCTGACAGACACTGTCAATCTAATTAGAGGCCTTGAATTATTAAAGCTCCCTAGTCACTTAGAGCTGTAGGTCACTAAGGCACCGAACACACTTGCCTGAGTGGCACTGGATTAGGAAGCAGTGGGCTCACAGCCAGCTGTTACTGTGGGCCCCCCAAATTTGTTTGATCACCGCTCTTCTCAGTCATGAAATCCCACCCTCCTTTCCCAGACCGGATCCTGCTGACAGAGCCCTGAACTGGCTCGGGTCCTGGCTTGTGGTCCTACCTCTGGAGTTCACTCTGGGGGTTTTGGCCAATCCTTTTTCTTCATGGTACCTCCATATTCCCACCTGTATTGTGTGGCTACAAATATTTGCTTAGGATCATTTTAGCAGCTGTGAAGTGTCCTGGGAACTCTGAATGAAAGGCGCTCTATTCCAGCTTATGAACCAAGTGATGATTCTGGCCCTGTCCACATGGCAGGGCTCTGCAGGAGAGAGACTGGACCCATTCATCCTTCATACAGTCCTAATTTTATTCCAGTGCCTCACTGTGGGCTGAGGCAGCAGGGCTTGTCAGAGAACTGAGCCGTCTTCACACTTTCAAAGTCCCTTCTATTTGGTAGGGTTGCTTTTTTTCCTTTTTTTTTTTTTTTTTTTTCTTCATTGCATATTAGCAAAGGTAAAATCTACCATGCAAGAAAAGGAACAATCATGAAAGGAGAAAGGCCTTCTCGAGGGAGAGCTGGTTATTAGATCTTTGGAAGGTCCAGAAGGCCATTTGCCTGAGGCCAGGATTTATACTATTAGCATGGTGGGCACATCCGGGGCCTACCCTGCGTAAATATCAGGGTGCCATTTTTACGTTTATTTTTACATATGTGTGTGTCTTGTTTCAGGGTGCCCATGGTGCAAGAGAGCACAGCTGAGAATCAATAAGATAATATGTCCAGGGCCTGCTAGTGATGAATGTGGGTGTTTTGGCCCATCTGGGCTGCCACAACAAAGTACCCCATAGACTGGGTGACATGCAAACAACAGAAGTTTATTTCTCCCAGTTCTGGAGTGTGGAAGTCCAAGATCAAGGTGTCAGCATGGTGAGGGCCCTTTCCAGGTTGCACACTGCAGACATCCTCACATGGTGGAATGAGGGTGAGAGAGCGCTCTGGGGTCCCTTTTATAAGAGCACCAATCCTATTCCTGAGAACTCCACCCTCATTACCTCCCAATGGCTTTACCTCCTAATCCCATCACATAGTAGGTTAGGGTTTCAGCATATGAATTTTGCAAGGACACTAACATTCAGTCCATTGCACTGAGTATTTTTGCTTCTTCAAAATGACTCCATTGTTGCAACCTATAATTGTGCATCTGTCTTGAGGCAAAAATAGCAGGTCTTAGAGCTGGAATCTCCAGCTTCCCGGAATCCTGGGCCCCTCTACCTACCTCTCTAACACTTCCCCTCCAGGAGCACTTACTTACAGAACATTGAGGCTCTGCTCACTGTCTCCTGAATCCATTTCTGCTCCTTCTTCTTTGAACTCCTCACTAGCCCCAGGGGCCAGGTATCCCATCCAGATATCATCCCCAGCTGCAGATATCTGAGAAACTCTGCAGTCACTCTCTCCCTCAGGGCTAAAGTCTTCACTCCCAATAGGTCTTCAATCACCATGGTTTCCAATCTCACTCTTCTTCTGGGTATGCAGAGCATGGCTTCCCATTACTTTCAAAGGGAAGTGCAAATGTCTTATGCAAATTTACTGTATTAGTTTGTTCTCACGCTGCTAGTAAAGACATATCTGAGACTGGGTAATTTATAAGGGAAAAGAGGTTTAACGGACTCACAGCTCTACACGGGTGAGGAGGCCTCACAATCATGGCAGAAGGAGAAGCAAAGGCATGTCTTACATGGTGGCAGGCAAGAGAGAAGTGCCAAGCAAAATGGGGGAAAACCCCTTCTAAAACTTATAAAACCATCAGATCTTGTGAAAACTCACTCACTACCATGAGAACAGTAGCATGGGGGTAATTGCCCCCATGATTCAATTATCTCCCACTGTGTCCCTCCCACAACAGTGGGAATTATGGGAACTACAATTCAAGATGATATTTGGGTGGGGCACAGTCAAACCATATCACTTACCAAGGCCTTACATGATCTAGTCTGTGTCTTCCTGTTTGACTTAATTTTTCCCCTTATTCACCTCTTTGCTTATCAAATCCAGCCACATTGTTCTCTTTCCCGTCCTTCAAACTCATCCAGGTTCATTCCCACTTTAGGGTTTTGTACGTGTTCTGGTCTCTCTACTCAATATACTCTGCCCACGAAAATTGGCATGCTGGCTTCTTCTTGTCATTCAGATCTTCGTTTAAATGTCATATTCCCAGAGCTAATTCCTTGAGCATTTCTAAAATAGCCCTTCCCTCTCAGTCACTTACATCTTACACAGCTAATTGTCTTCAGACATTTAAGATCATTGACAATGATTGATGCTATATGAGCTACCTTTTTTCCTCCAATAGTGGAATACGGATTCTATGAGTAGAAACTTTGACATTTTCCCTGCTATATCCCTAACACTATGGAATATATATGGCACTTGATGGTTGCTCTATAAACACTTGTTAGATGACTCAATGAATGAACAAACTAGAAATATTTGTTATGGACTATAAGAGGCTGCCAGTGAACTTCACCTTGCAAACCTCATAGTCTTTAGTATTGGCCCTAGAAGTCTCATCAGGATCCCATGCCCAACCGTAGAAGGCCATGGTATTGGGTCTGGGCTGGGTTGCAGTGTCCCAGTCACCTAGGCTTTGTGGTGCTTAGCTGTGGCTAGTAGAACAAGGTACCAAGGGTGAGCCAAGAAGCAACCTCCAAAACTTATCAGAAAGTCCAACCTGGCCGCTGCTTCTTGTAGGATAGGCAAAGTGTGAAGATCTTGATATGAAGCATAGGATATAAACTGGGGAAACCAAACCAGAGTTCCAGCCTGGAGGAATTCCCAGAGCCATGGGAACATGGTTGTAGAAAGCCCCTGTAGTTTTGGGTGAGCTGGTGAAGGAGCAGTTAGACTTACTTGGTTCAGGCACACAATGATCTTCAGTCCTTCTCTTGAAGGCATGAGCTGGCTGCAGTTGCACTTTGCTCTGCTGGAGAGGAGCTGATGTCAGAGACTGACAATGGGTCAAGGGCTGGGTGGAGAGTATTCATTGCTGATTAAGTATTTCTTGATACTGAATGAGAGTAGATTTAGTGGAGGGGAAGGGAAGACCACAGAAAGACCACCAAAGAGATTATTCTACAGTCCAGAAAAGAGAGGACAAGAGCTAGTGATGGCAGAAGGGAGGAAGAGAAAGAGATTCATGCAAGAGAATTACTAATGCAAAATGTGCAAAATGTAAATTCAATCAGATTAGGCCAATGGAATAAGGAAAAAGAAAGACGCCATGAAGCCCAGGAGGACCTGAGCATACTCAGCATTGTAGAGGGTGTTGTGTGCCTTGATTAAGTGAAAGACAGCAAGGGAGAGGCACGCGAGGGCAGGGAAATGTGCTTTATCTCTGGACAGGCTGATGTGACCAGCTCATTGGGACTCCAGAGAGATTTTTTCCAAAAGTAGCTGGAAATACAGGCCTACAGCACAAAAGCCCTAGGAGCCAGGTGAATGCCTGGAAGAATAGAAGGAATTACATTATTTAAAGTAAAATGGGCCAGGCATGGTGGCTCATGCTTATAATCCCAGCACTTTGGGAGGCCAAGGTGGGCGGATCCCTTGAGGTCAGGAGTTCAAGACCAGCCTGGCCAACATGGGGAGACCCCATCTCTACTAAAAATACAAAAATTATCCAGGTGTGGCGTGCCTGTAATCCCAGCTACTCCAGAGGCTGAGGCAGGAGAATCACTTGAACTGGGGAGACGGAGGTTGCAGTGAGTTGAGATGGCTCCACTGCACTCCAGCCTGAGTGACAGAGCAAGGCTCCGTCTCTAAACAAAACAAAATAAAACAAGCAAACAAACAAAAAGTAAAATGGGGCTTTTGAAAGTAACCAAGAATTCTAGTAGAGGGAGGGGAAGCCAGGAGGACATTTTTAACTTGAATAAAAACTAATGCTAATGAAGGGAAAGCTTGAAGCTGGAGGATGGTTTCTTATTCAAATGCAGTTTCGGATTGAATTATTTAAACTGTAGCATGTGATTTCAGAAATCAGCTGTCTTTTTGCTTTACAAAGAGAACTCAGGAGTGTCGTGAGAGTCAGAAGCCTAGGAACCAAACCCCCAAAGGGGCCAGACCAGGAAAACCTAGCTCTCCCCAGTACAAAGGGGAAAGCGCTCCTGTTCAGTGCTGCTTTCTGCACCACAACCACCTGTGAGGAGCAATCCGTGCAGGTAATTCTGAAAGCGCCATACGAAAGAAAGAATCACATGTTATTAATCATAAATGCGAAAGCAAAAACAAATGAAGGTTTCTCCTTGCCTTCAAATGAAGACAACCAAAAGCATCAGAGGTGAAAACAAGACAGACACGATATGAAGATTGAAAACCAGATTATACCCTAGGGAGCACGCATAAAATTAAGAAAATAATAACTGACTATGAGACGCAGATCATAGAATAAAAGGAGTCCCAAAAGAACCTTCCTTCCACAATAGAAACAAACAACAACTTAAAAATGTGAAGAAAGTGGGTCGGACACAGTGGCTCATGCCTATAATCCCAGCACTTTAGGAGGCTGAGGCGGGCGGATCACTTGAACTCAGGAGTTTGAGACCAGCCTGGGCAACATCTCTATTAAAAATACAAAGTGAGCCTGGTGTGGTGGTGGGTGCCTGTAATCCCAGCTACTCGGGAGGCTGAGGCAGGAGAATTGCTTGAACCCAGGAGACGGAGGTTGCAATGAGCCGAGATCACGCCACTGCACTTCCAGTCTAGGCAACAGAGTGAGACTCTGTCTCAAAAATAAAATGAATAGAATAGAATAGAATAGAATAGAATAGAATAGAATAGAATAGAATAGAATAGAATAGAATAGTGATATTTCATAAGCTGGTGTTACATCAATGAGAGAATATTATCAAGGTAGCCTTGGGTCCTTCTCCCTGAGTTCTTACAATAAGCCCCAGGTCAGGGTTACAAATATCAAGCAAAGGGAATACTAGGGAGGTAGGGTAAGGCTACGAGTCAGGGCTGATAGTAAAAAGATGGTCATGTAGAGCGAGGCAGGTGGGAAGTAGGGCAGGTCTTAGCTAAGAACTTCAGAGGAAGCCTCTCAGATCAGACCCAAGGCTACAGGGTAAGAATCGACTGCAGAGACGGGAGCTGCTGGCTTTCCGAGACTGCAGCTTCTGGTGCTGCCTCTTGGACTAGTTCCCACATTACAGGTTACCTACAGCTTCCCCCAGAAAAGAACATTTTCCTTTTGAAATATAGGACAAAGACTATTTCTTGGAGGGCCTCCAGGCAATGTGGACCAGGAAATAGGAGATTTGCTGGTCAAATCAACCTTGAGAAAGGCTGGATTCAAATAACCTTCTTTGATTTCTCGGTGACCATTGAATTCTCAGTATATGAAAGGCCCTCCAAAGTCCTGCTTTTATTTATTTATGTATTTAGAGACAGAATCTTGCTGTGTCACCCAGGTTGGAGTGCAGTGGCGTGATCTCGGCTCACTGCAACTTCCACTTCTTGGGTTCAAGTGATTCTTCTGCCTCAGCCTCCCATGTAGCTGGGATTACAGGCACTCACCACCACACCAGGCTAATTTTTGTATTTTTAGTAGAGATGGGGTTTCACCACGTTGGCCAGCCTGGTCTTGAACTCCTGACCTCAAGTAATCCCCCCGCATTGGCCTCCCAAAATGCTAGGATTACAGGTGTGAGCTACCACCCCCAGGCAAAAGTCCTGCTTCCACAAAACACACTTTATCTTCACTGCCTTGGGGTTATAATTTGTAACAATCACAATATTGGTCACGAAATTGGAGTTGGCTGATGTGATTGGCTATGCCCATATTTACTTCCATATTTCTGCTTTATAGTGAAGTTGAAGAGAGCAACTTTCTCGGAGGAGGGTATCTGAGCAATATGTATTCTGGCTAGAGCCTCTCAGCACACCCATGGAAAGCTACAGTACAAATTATCAATCTGTAGCGCACTCTGTGTTTTACAAAGCACTTTACTACTATTTATCATATAATAAATATGTAAATATGGTGAATATGTAAATATATGTGCATAAAGTAAATGTGGAGTATGACAGGAGTTGGAGGTAGCCGAGTCAATCGTATTCTAGAAGTGCAATAAAACAAGCTTGGTTCCTGCAAGGTGTCTTGTCAGTTGGTTCCAGAAAGGTGAAGATTTGGGATAATTGGATCCCACTTTCTACAACAGTTTCCACCGGTTGAAAGCACACCTACTGCTTGCCCTGGGGGTGTTTTCCCCACCATCCCTTCTCAAGGTTCATTTCTAATTACTTCAGTACCCCTAGGGTGCTGAGTGAACAGGTTCATTTAAATGGGAAGACCTAAAACTCTTGTTTTGCAGCTCCTTGCTGAGGTACCTGATGATTATCCCATTGCCAACAGGGGCAAGTCCAAATGCCTTTACATCCCTTCACAACGTCATCCCCCATCACTTTCCCTGCACGCTGTGTTCCAGCTCCTTGGAACGGCCTCCCATTTCCTGAACAGGTTGCGCTTCCTCTGCTTCTCAACCCTCAACATACACACCCTGCATTCTGTTCCTGGTTGCCCTTCTTTCCTTTCTCTACCTGCAAAACCCTCCCCAGCTCCCCAGGGCAGAGCTAGTTGCTTCTTCCCCTGGATCCCAGGGCTCTTTCTACCTAGGGGCCTCCAGTAGTGCCTAATGGCTTATAGATGATGCCCAGGAAACATTCACTGAGGGGAGGTCTCATGGAGCAGGAGACACATCTGCTCCCTCTTCACTTTCTGCCATTAGGAAAAGCTTCCGGAGGCCTCCTCCAAAACCCATGCAGGCACCGTGCTTCTTGCACAGTCTGAAGAACCATGAGCCACAATAAGCCTCTTTTCTATGTGAATTACCCAGTCCTGGGTATTTCTTTATAGCAATGCAAAATAGACTAATACAAGGCATATGTAAATTTTTTTAAAATGCCTTTCTAAAGGAGTGTAGATTAAATGAAGATGAGGCCTGACAGGAAGAATGGTTCATTTAGGGACTGTCTTTTACTGTAGTGTCTCCAAATTTGACATTAAGACACAGGAAAGCATGCCACCAATTGCCAGCAGTCAATCAAGAGTGGTGGGAAGAGGTAGGAGCCAGAGCTGGCACTGGCTGGCTGGGGGTGATGGGACAGGCCTAGGCAAGTGGCTGCCAAGTATAATCTCTTTGCGGGAAGAGCTATGATATGGTTTGGAGGTTTGTCCCCTTCAAATCTTATAGTGACATGTGACCCCCCAGTGTTGGAAGTGGGGCCTAGCAGGAGGTGTTTGGATTATGGGGGTGGACCCCTCATGAATGGCTTGGTTCCCTTGGTGATGAGTGAGTTCTCACTCTATTAGTTATTGATATTTGATTGTTAACAAGAACCTGGCACCTCCTCCCTCTCTCTCTTGCTCCCACTCTCACCGTGTGACACGTCTGCTCCCTCTTCACTTTCTGCCATTAGGAAAAGCTTCCGGAGGCCTCCTCCAAAACCCATGCAGGCACCGTGCTTCTCGCACAGTCTGAAGAACCACGAGCCACAAAAAGCCTCTTTTCTATATGAATTACCCAGTCCTGGGTATTTCTTTATAGCAATGCAAAATAGACTAATACAAGGCATATGTAATTTTTTAAAAAATGCTTTTCTAAAGGAGCATAGATTTAATGAGGATGAGGCCTGACAGGAAGAATGGATTCAAAGTAAGCCACATTGAATAGTAGAGGGAGGAAGAGATGGGGCAAAGGACTGTGCCCCGGCCCCGCCTGCTGGCAGGGCAGAGATCCCACTGCGGTGCCAGGGGCGCTCCTTGTCTCAGGGACAGGACAGGGCTGAGGAGCAGGCTGAAGTCCCCCCCGCCCCAACCTACCCTCCATGGTAAAGGCAGGGATTTGTAGCCAGGTCTCCTGGAAGGCAGTACATGATTTGCTACTGGTTTTTCACATATTTTCCCAATCATTTCCTCTTCATGTTTAACCTTCTATTATTTGACTAAAATCTCTAAGAAAAGCTTAGTTCCTTCTGAGCTCAGTCCGCCCTTGTTATCTTTTCTCAAAATTTCTGAACTCAAAGGGGCGGAAACCAGGTTTCCAGACATTCAGCTCAGCCAGGTAAACAGCCTCTAGTAATTCCAGGCAAGTGCAAAGACAAGCAGCAAATCGGGCAAACTGTAGAGGTTGCACCTGTTTTCTTTTTGAGAGTATCCTTATCAGAGAGCCAGAACTAGTCATTACATTGTGTTTGTTTGCTAACGTTGCTTTACCTTGCTGAGCTCAAAGTGCCCCCACGGACAAAAAAGGTCACAGACCACTGCAATTATCAGGGACTGCGGAGTGCGTTTCGTTCCTCCCACCTCATTTCACACGGTGGAAATTGATACGGGGAAGGGGAAATTCAGATTACAACAGACTTGATAGAATTCTTTTGCTGTTTTCCTCTAGACAACTCAGGCTCAGTTTAAGGTCCTTTTAAAAAGCCACCATTTTCTGATTTGCTCCTTCAGAAACAGGGCAGCAAATATAAGGATGGGAACCGAAGTGAGAAAGGCACTCTGAAACAGCGGACACAAAAGAAGAGCGATTGATGGACTGCCCAAGCTCGGGTAGATAATCCCACTCTGAACCAATCCTCGCATAGAGGAAACACCATAAAATATTGATCTATGATCTATATTGAATTGCCCATTCCTTCTTAAAATATACTAATGGACAGATGCAGCGATACAGGTACATATCTTAATTGCTAATCCCGTAAACATGACTGAGCATCCACTCTGTACTAAATCCACAGAGATTAAAGTAAGGATATAAATATGTATAATGAGAAGAACAAACATTTATTGAGAGCTACAGTGTTTCAGGTGCTGGACCAAGTTATAACCTTAATAGTAACTACATTGAACCTCAATAGTAAGTACAATTGTTAGTCCATTTTATAGGTAAGGAAACGGAGACGAGGACGATGAAGTAGCTTGCCTGAGGTCACACAGCTGACAGGTGACAGTGCTGAGATTCTGAATTAGTTTAGCCTGAGTTCCTAATCATTCTGCCCCAGTGACCTCCATGAGACTAGATCCCTGGAACCTGTAGTAAAATGGGTGGCGCATACCCGAACCGAGTGCCAGTACCACGTGATAAAAACTTCAAATGGGAAAAGGGAAGATGGGATAAAGAACAGGGAGATTTGCTAAATGATACAAAATTACAGCTGGATAGGAGGCGTAAGGGCTATTGTTCTATAGCACTGTAGGATGACTGCAGTTAATAGGAACATATACTTTCGAAGAGCTAGAAGGAGGATCTTGAAAGTTTCTAACACAAAGAAACGATAATGTTTGATGTGACAGATATGCTAATTACCCCGATCTGATCACCATATCTTCTATGTATCAAAAGATCACTGTGCACCCCATACATTTGTGCAATTATTATTTGTCAATAAAATAAAATGAAATAAAAAGGATTCCAAATGGGAAAAAAAGAAAGAAAGAATTCACAGGGAAGGTAATGCTAGAGCAGGCGCTTAAAGAATGAGGGAGGAGGCCGGGTGAGGTGGCTCATGCCTGTAATCCTAACGCTTAGGGAGGCTGAGGTGTGCGAATTACATGAGCCAAGGGATCGAGACCAGTCTGGATAACATAACAAGACTCCGTCTCTATTTTTAATATATATTTATATTATAAATTTTTTTTTTTTTAAAGAAAAAGAATGAGGGAGGAGATGTCCATTTGGAAACGAGCAGAGGAGAGGAAGCGCGCCTTAGGAATGCAGTTGAGACAACTAGGAACATCGTACCTGATGCTGTAGAAGAACCGAATGGTGCCAGGGTCAGACAAAACGTACCCCGGGGGCTCAGATGGTGGCCTCAATCCAGCTGAAGAGAGAGACCAATCTCCATCAATCAGGATGAAGAGCTGTAGACCACAGGGTGAAAATTGCTGTTGGCCATCCGAGCTCAACCTTCATGGAGACTGGCGCACCGCTGCCCTCTCAGGTCACCAGCTGGACGCTGCCCTGGAGTAGACTGCATGGGAGGGTTGTGCAGGGTAGGGACACAGCCAAATGGAGCTGCCAAGAACCAGAGAAATTACTGAAGATGGTGTCAAGTCCTCTGAAACAGTCTCCTTTCCACAGCCTCTGGCTTCATCCAGCCTCACCCTTGGCGATCAGCACGTGCTGCAGACACGGGATCTGCAAGAAACGCAAAAGGTATCAAAGAAAAGGCTGGTTCCACGTGATATTGATGCCCAAGCATCTACCAAAGTCAACTTTCTGTTTTTTGCTCTGTGCTTGCTTAGGCAGGTCCTCAAGTTTGAAAGACCAAAAATCATGGCTAACACATGGACGTCAGCCAGCCTGAGCGGCCCTAGCACCTCCGCTAATACTCGCTGGCCTTCTTAGAGAGGCATCCCTTTTCTCTTTTGCACACCTTGGATTTTCTCTTTTTCCATTTCCCACTCTAATCCTCTCTGAGGTTCCCTGTTCCTTTCCCTTTCTTCTTCCTCGTTCCTCCATCAGTCTCTGGTGGACCTGCCCCATGGCTGGCAGCTCTGGGGCCAGAAAGTTGCCAGTTCTGGTTTTCCAGGCCCGCTTTGGAAGAGTGGCATCCCCTTGTGATCACGGACTACCTGCACCTGGATCCCCCAGAGAGCTGGGAAAATGCAGAGCCCTGGGCCCACCTCCAATCTGCTGAAATAGGCTTGCTGAACTGGAAGCTCTGCCTCCAACAAGTCTTCTGGATCAGTTTTTGCTCACTAAGGTTTGAGACCCTCTGCTCTGGAGACAAAGGCCCTGGAAAGTATGATCTCTCATCTCTCTCTCTCTGCTTCCCCCATTAACCCTTCTCTAAAAAATGGAGAAGCTGAGCTGAAGGCACAGCATCGAGCCTTTCCTTCCCTTTTGTCCTCTGTCTAGACGTCTTTCTCCTCTACTGGATGGTGAATCCCTAAGGATGGGAGTCGTGTTCTACTCAACTCTGGAACCCCAAGGTTCCCATGATGTCTGGGTCACCATGGACACTTAGAAATGTTTGTTGAATGAATAAATTGTTGATGCCCTCCCTCCCCCCTCCCTTCTCTCCTCCTCCTCCCCTTTTCTGTTCCTCTTTCTCTTGGGATCCCCTTGGCCTTGGGCACAAAACCCAAATATTTTAACAGATTGTTAATGTTTAAAGGGAGACAGGTGGGCACAAGCAGGGCAACGGCAGGTTGCTCAATGGACAAACAAATCCACCTTCTTCTGTTGTCTCCTAAGCCAACAGGAAGCAGCCAGAAGACGGTCAGACGGTCACTCACCCGGCAAGGGCTCGGGACTGCTGTCCTGCCTGCCCCACGCGGCAGTTGCATAACCTTGCTGCAACAATCTGAGCTATAAATAGTCTTTACTGAGAAGCCCCAATCTGGGATTGGACAGGCCCGAGGAGTGGCCTTTATTTGTTGCCCCTTTAAACCAGTGGAGAAAACCATTTTTTGAAAGTCTCACTTATAGACTCCAAGCCTGGGGCAAAGTATTCCATGTTCTCCTTTGAGTTCAGCCTGGGGTCTCATTCTGTGACTGCATTTAGAGTGTCCATGTGGCTCTTTCTCCTTCTCCTTACTGTGACAATGTGTGACCCAGCTCCACTGATGGAACGATGCAAATAAAGATAATGATGATCATTCTTCACTAGATCTTCTTTTCCCCCCATTTCTATCACTCCTCTTCTTGTCTAGTCTTTTATCTCTTGTGTATGGCCCCGTCAGAGCCTTGCCCGTTGATTGGTGACTCTTATCTCCATCTAGTCTGTAAGACCGATGCTCCTGAACACTTGGGTTTTTTTCATGTTTTTCCCCTGTTCAGTGTCTTTCAGTGGCTTCCCCTTACTTATAACAGCAGCCTACAATTCTCAAAGGGGCCTCCTGTTCTTAATGTCATGTGTTTTGTTTGTTTGTGTGTTTGAGACAGAGTCTTGCTCTGTTGCTCAGGCTGAAGTGCAGTGGAGCGATCTCAGCTCACTGCAACCTCTGCCTCCTAGATTCCAGCAATTCTCCTGCCCCAGCCTCTCAAGTAGCTGGGACTACAGGTACCCACCACCATGCCCAGCTAATTTTTGTATTTTTTAGTAAAGACAGGGTTTCAGTATATTGGCCAGGCTGGTCTTGAACTCCTGACCTGGTGATCCACCCGCTTCGGCCTCCCAAAGTGCTGTGATTACAGGCGTGAGCCACTGCACCCGGCCAATGTATGTATTTATTTATAAATTAAATATGTGTGCTACTGTCAGTTTATAGAAAATACTAGAAAAGCTTACTTTCATTGTTAATTTTTGACAAACCATAAATAGTAGTTCTAATACTTTCTCCCTGACAGCCAGTGGATCATTATGAATACCCCACAATGAATATCACTGAAGATAGCATTGAATCATTTTGCTGGGATATCAAAGACTTCCAATATCTAGTTTCAGGTCATTTCTCCATTGTCTCAACATTTCTTAGAGATGACTATGGCCAGGCACAAGGCTAGGCTCAGGAGGTAACAATGAGTAGTTATCACCCCTGCATATCAGGAGCTCACAGACTGGTAGAGGAGATAAACTCATAAACAGGTAACTTTTGGAGAGTCCTATGTATCATCAGAAAAGTTTGCACAAGGCATGAAGAAAGAACAGTGGAAAGAAATGGCAGCCTGTGTGAATCCAGAAAGGCTTCACAGACGACTATTTGAGTGGGGTCTTGAAGCATGAGTATTTCACCAAGTCACAAAAAGGACAAAGGGCCTTCTGGGCACAGGCAAAGGCACAAAGGTAAAAGAAGAGCTTGGTACACCAGGGAAGGGAGAAGCTGTTCACAGAGGCTGATGGGGCCTGGAGGAGAGGGATGGAAGATCAGGACTGTAAAGGGAGGTTTAGACCAAATCATGGAGGACCGTATCTGCCATACCAATAAGACTGGCTTGTATCCTGAAGTTAGTGGGAGTCATGGATGTTGTGACAAACTACATTCTTTCCTAAATCTGACTTTTCCTAACCTCCCTGCAGGAGTAACAGACTATAAAGGAGGAAGAATAAAATCAGCATTTTCCCCAGGGCTCCCATGAAGCTGATAGTCTGGGCTGCTCAGGAGGCCCCACACCAAGGGCCACAGCCTCAAGACAGTAGGACATGCCTCTCCCCAAAGTCTAAGGGCAAGGTCAAGAGCATGCAGTGTTCGAACTAAAACTAAGAAAAACCCGCACCCCACGACTGGGACTAGTGGTCACGGAAAAGCTTTTCAAGGGTCACTAGAAGTTGACTTTGTGATGAGATGAAGACATATCTCTTGTACATTGTCAGGCATAAATCAACCCAAACTCTAGTAAAAGAACAAAGTTGCAAAATATAACACAATGACAGATGCCTGTAGTTTAATGAAACCAAGATTGGAGGGTAAGAATTTTTCATCTCTGGCTCGCCATAGTTTCAGAGTGGGAGACACGGCTATCCATCTTCTCTCTTTATCACACTTTTACTAAGAAATTGATGTTTATACAGTGTTCCCAGAGAAGCCATTTATCTTTTAAGTTCATTAGCATGTCCAATTCCCCTTCTAAAAAGCTTCACCTCAAAAATCTTCGTAGAAGGGTTTTCATTCATTTAATCAACCTTTATTATATGCCTAATGGTTGCCACGCACTGCTCCTAGCTAAGTTTTTGCTTCTAAAGTATTTCCCTTCATCTGTGAAGTAGTGCAGATGACCACTGTCTTCCTGATGGGGACTTGCAGTTTTGCCCAGAAGGGATGCTAGACAGACCCTGAGCTGTCTGCTCTGTCCGTCCTGTGAACAGGGCCAGGCATTTGTAAGCTCCTTGGGTCATGTTTGGAGGTGTGGTCTGTGTTGGAGGACTGGCGCCTTCCTCTGTGAGACAGAGTCGTCCTCTGTGCTGTGCTGAAACAGCAGCCTTGAGATTTTAGCCTAATGTGCTAACAAAATGAAATAATCATCCAGAAAGAAAACGTTAGACTGAATTAGAAATGATAGAGATCCTCGTCTTGACAGGGACAAGACTGTTAGAGATTATAAGAATGAAATTACAGGCCTGACGTGCAGCTGTGTAGGGATGGGGCCAGCAAGGTACTGACAACCTGGGCAACAGCAGGGTGTCATAGAAGATGGACTGGACAGCTGGGCACCGTGGCTCATTCCTGTAGTTCCAACACTTTGGGAGGCTGAAGCAGGTGGATCACGAGGTCAGGAGTTCCAGACCATCCTGACCAACACGATGAAACCCTGTCTCTACTAAAAATACAAAAATTAGCCGGGCGTGGTGGTGAGCGCCTGTAATCCCAGTTACTCAGGACGCTGAGGCAGGAGAATCGCTGGAACCCAGGAGGCAGAGGTTGCAGTGAGCTGAGATCAAGCCACTGCACTCCAGCCTGGGAAACAGAGCAAGATTCCGTTTCAAAAAATAAATAAATAAATAAATAAGATGGACTGAACTCAAAGTCAGAGACTGGAGCACCAACCTCAGCTCTGAAAATCAGCCATCTCCTCGAAACGCTCATACCCTTTCTGTCTCTCCATATACCCTTCTGTCAAAGGAGGATACTAGGTGTTTCTAGCTAAGACCTTGATTCTAAAGTGTTGCATTTATTTCATCATATTTCCACACTTGTCAACAAAAGTAAGACGGATTAGGTCAGCACTTCCTCTTGTATGGGTATATCTGAAATCTAGCTGCTTTCGTTACTGTAGATAAGTGTTACTGACCTGCCATTTTTCTTTGGAATTCCTTTGGAAGGGAAAAGAAATAAATAAACATTCTTTGTTATCAGTTGTTCTCATTAAGAGCTTCATTCTGTGGCTCCTCTGATATCTTAAATTGAAGAGTGAGGCTGGGAAAAGGAGAAAGAGACACGCAAAGGGGAAGAGGGATCTCATGGGAGAGATGAGAAACCAGAAACATTGGTCCACCTCATCAGAAAAGTTGACTTTAGTGTCTTGAGTACATTGTTTAAATATCTGTCACCACAATTCCCCTGTTTGCAAATGGCAGTGATAATGCCAACTTATCTCATTAGGGTGTTATGGGAGGAATAATAACAGTTTAAACACACAGTCAACAAAGTACTGTCGGAATGCTCATTGTCACCGGTAACATGAATTGGTTTTTACATGGGCAGTAGTGACCCCCAAATGAAGATCCTTCTCCCTGAGAAGGAGGCCAGGCAGGAGCTATGCCCAGGAAGCACTGCCCAGGTAGGCAAGATTGTCTGCCCATGGTTTCATTTCTATAAGGCCCCAATGAACCTCTTAGGAGTGACAACCAACCAAGCTGAGGCTGAAGGCTGGCCTCTAGTTTTAAGACTACTAAGCAATTCAGAGTAGATGCTGTTTTGCCCAGGAGGGATGCCAGGCAGACTCTGAGCCACCTCTGGATGATTGTTCATTTGGTTAGGCGAGGCAATGAAGAATTCAGTGAATGGCAAAATAGTCTAGGAGTACTCAAACAAGATGGCCCATGGACTGGGGTTCAGATAATTACATGAGTGGGGACCACAAGTCTGAAAAAACATGTATATGTATATTCCTTTCTATTTATGTATGATTCATATATTATGTATTTTAAATGTTTATTTAGATTTAGACTTATCACAACTGCTGACCCTACCTCCAGTCCTCACCTCTGATTTGCTCTGAGCAGAGGTTGGCAAACTATAACCTGCGTGCCAAATCCAGCCTGTGGCCTGTTTTTGTGTGACCCAAGAGCTGAGAATTCGTTTTGCATTTTTCAAGGGTTGTAAAACACACAGACAGGAATATGCAACAGAGGCCTGGCCTGATGCAGTGCAAAAAGCCTCAAATAATTTACTACCTGGACCTTTGCATAAAAGTTTGCCAACATCTAGCCTTGAGGACTTACTGGCCTCTTGTGTATGACATGATTTATGATTGCTTTCTCATTTCATCCTTACAGCCATCCTGGAAGAGGGGTAGGACAGCTGCTATTATGTCCAGTTTTAAGGTGAGGAAACAGAAGGCCAGAACACTTACATAACTGCTCGAGGTCACATTCACAGTGGCAAGGCTGGGAATAGACCCATGGCCTTCGAATTCCCCATCCAGAACTCTTATCAGTAGATCACAGAGAGAATGGCTGACCCAGCTCTTCCGTACCAGAGGAAGGTTGAACTCAGTCCAAACGGATTCGAGGGCATTGAGTCTGTCTACTCTTTCTTAGCAGGCAGCCCATTGGGGGAAAGTCACGAAGAGGATTTGGAAATTCTAGCAATGTTTAACTAGTCTTATTACAGACTTAGGCAAGGCAGGCAACAAAAGTTCACATATTACCCTGAACTGATGTCTCAACTGTCCAAGCTGACAGTAGCCCCCGCCCTCTATCCTGCAGAGGAACCCCCGAAGACAGTGGCAATGCACTTGTAGCAAAGGGCTGCTCGCACCCCTGGGCTGTCTGCACTCCTAGTTCAGAATTCAACCCCCTCTGCCCCAGGGAGTGCTGCAGGGAGCTGCCGGAGTGCATGAATGCCCACATTATCCAATGCCCCGGCCCGTCGGCAGCTTCCCGGCCACAGACCCGGGCGGACCGCGGGCGGCTGGCGTGGCCTGCTGTGTCCCTGACATAAACAGCCCACAGCTGAGTAGCAGCTTGTTCTCATCCCCACCCTACGCAAGGTCTCCCCGAACCCAGGCCTCCCTGCTGCCCCAGGGCTGAAGAGGGGCTTTGTGCCTGTAATTCAGACCAGCTTCTGCCTAACCCCCTTAACTGCTACCAAGCAGCGACCTGGAATAAAGATGTGCATGGGGTTCGTCCCCAAGTCTTCCCCAGGCAGGCAGGGCTGGGGGCCGCCAAGGCCCAGGCCTGTCTGCCTGTCAGAGATGATTTAGGGAGCTTTGATAGAATGGTAGGAGGCTGGGCAGGGTGAGTTTAGAGTTTAGAGGCGTTTCTAAGAACTTACAAATCCAAGTCCTCAAATATCTTCCTTTTGGCTCAGTGTGGAGTGAGACTGCCATTCTTAGAGATTGACCTCTAAGAAACGAACACAGAGTCATTGCTAATTTCATCATATCAGTAAGTTAGTAATTTAGCCCTTACTAGGCAGAGACCTGGACCCTATGGAGGAACCACAGAGAGGGGAAAAGGAGGAAGACAGGCAAGAGTGGGGCCCCTCCGAGGCAGGGTCCCTGCACACCAAGCCCATAGTGCGAGAGTGCTGAGAATCCGGGCCAGCAGGTGTCAACAAAGGGACTCAGTGGGAATGAGGGCACAGCAGTGTAAGGCCTTGCTGCCTTTGTAATTCTTCCTCATCTTCACTCTTCCCACAGCAGCTCAAACATAAGGAAGTCTTCTCGCTGTGTTCTCACTGCCATCTTCTCATCTCCACCCGCCACGGCTTCCCCATCCTCTGTCTTCCACTGTCCCACAGAACCTTCGCAACCTGGTTCCAAACTAGCAACTCTCATCTGAAAGATCACATGGATCTGAAGCTCCTTATACAAGTCTTGGCCCTGCCTTGTGCTTTTTATGGCCCTTATTTGTTTCTACCTTGAATTCCA
Source organism: Mandrillus leucophaeus (assembly GCF_000951045.1). Lineage (NCBI taxonomy): Eukaryota > Metazoa > Chordata > Mammalia > Primates > Cercopithecidae > Mandrillus > Mandrillus leucophaeus. The sequence continues at coordinate 1,653,396 of NW_012110585.1, read as the reverse complement.
ATTTTTGGAGACCTGTCCTATTTCCATCATGAGACTGTGGGAAACTTGAAGGAGAGGCCTGTCTGATTCAGCCACAGCATCAAGCACAGTCCTTTGCCCACAGGTGAACCTGTAATAAATATCAAGCCATTTTAGTATTTCCTCATGATTCTTCCAGCCAGATGCTAAGAAAAACTTTTAAAACCCTAGGGAAGGGCCAACTGGGATCTTTACAGCTGCTCTAATCTAAGAGGGATTCTTTTCATGCTCAGAATTTAAAAAAATTTAAAGTTTTTCAGGACACCAGGTTGCATCAGACACTAATAGAGATTTCCAAACTCCTGAGCAATCACCCATTCAACACTTCTGCCAATACAAACATGTCCAATGATGGGGGAGAAGAAAGAGACCTCTTTTTCTTTCAAAGTCATTCATATGTAAAGATCGATTGGGATTTATAGAAGACAATTCTTACCAAGGGGCTCACTAGGCTTTCGTTCTGAAATCACGTTTTTCCTTTGCAATCACATTTTTTGTAGGTCTCTTATTAGACCTGCCAAGACGGGCAATCTGCTGTGTCTGCTTATTTGCTGAATCACTGCTGATGTAAACTCAGCAAACAGCAACAAAAAGCTGTTTTAATGAGATTTTAAAGTTCAGCTGTGAAAACTGAAAGTCACCCAATATCAAATCACCCAACCACCTGAGAATATTGCACTGAAATGTTCTTGTCGCTCACAGCAATTCTATTTCTGACCAGCCAGTTTACAGTAGCAGAAGGGAGCGAGGCAGGGAGGATAAGAAGCAGTTACCCAGGGACAATTTTGGGAGAATCAAATAGAGAATGTTTGCAAAGGGCCCGGCATAGGACCTGGGGTCAAATAGATGCTCAATAAATATTGGTTGTCCATTCTTTGGGCTTCTTTTAGATCTCATATGAGTAGGGTTCACTGTGGTACACAATATTCTTCAGTATAAAATTTGGACTTTGAATGCATTCATCTCTTTGAATAATTAAACAAATGCAGTCACTCACACACTTAAAGGCCATGATGAGAGTGTGTTACAAATCGAGAGTTATAATTAATCTAATTCTATGCACCTGAGGTCAATTAAAAACAAAAAGATGAATGAGTCTATCTTTTATGGTTTCAATCAATCACATAGGCCCCTACTTGTCCGAGGAAGTCAAGTATCTCCCTCTGGGGGCCTCCACGTCTCATTCAAGAAAATACTCTTCCATTCCAGGCTGGCTCAGTACAAAGGGGTTGACGATCAGTTCTGGCTTCAAGGCCAGGCATCTGGAAACTGAACACTGTTAGTAGTTAACTGTGTCTCTCGCATGGCTGTGCCACACAGTATTGCAGATGAAGCTTCATGTGATCAGTCCCTGGACGCTTGCCCTCTCTGTGGCAATGTTCTGGGTTTCTGCCCAGGCCAAGTGGTGTTCGGCTCCTGAGCTCAGATATGCAGCCTCCAGCAGCAGCCGCATGATGTGCAGAAACAAATCTTCCCTCAAGTTCAGGGACTGTCAGGCCAGGGATTGAAAGTCACATGGCTATACAGCAAGGCAGATAACAGAAATGAGCAAAGAAGAAGAATACACTTTATTCTTTATTATTATTATTATTATTATTATTATTATTATTATTTTGAGACAGAATCTCACTGTGTCACGCAGGCTGGAGTGCACTGGCACCATCATAGCTCACTGCAGCCTCGAACTCCTGGGCTCAAGCAATCCTCCCACCTTAGCCTCCCGAGTAGCTGGGACCACAGGCGTGTACCACCATGCTCAACTAATTTTTAAAATATTTTATAGAGATGGGGCCTTGTCATGTCATCCAGGCTGGTCTCAAACTCTTGGGCTCAAGCAATCCTCCTGCCTTAACCTCCCAAAGTGCTGGGATTATAGTCACAGGCCACCACACTCAGCCAGATTTATTTTTTTATTGAACTTTAATGTTAGCAGGTTATACGTAAATACACGTAATATTAACTACATTTTCTATGTATAAAATGCAAGTAGAGAATAAGGAACGCTTAATTAATATACTTTTTAAATAATTCATTTCTTCTTTAATATAACTCTGGAAACCAGGCATTGCTGTTTCTAGATCAAAATGTCAACGTCTCTTCTTCTGTTTTGTATTCTGGACGTGGATTTCTAGAAGAGTTACACCTTTAGATTTCTGGGACTTCAATATAGTTATGTTAAATTTTTAGTACTATTTTTCCCTACAGTTCAAGCATATCAATTTATAGTGCTTCCTTTATCCTATCAAGATTAATTGAGGAAAGCAAACTCAACAATGTTATTTCATTAAGTTTGAAATACAATTTTTTGGAGTCTCGTCTTCAAATGGACAATTTTAAGAATATAGTTCCGTCTATCACTTTCATTTCTGGAAACTCATTCCAGTGTACTTAAGTGGGTCAGATAATTCTCCACGAAATGAGTTTCTCAGATGTAATTTCTTTAGAAATGAGTGGATTGCATCTTATATTTCTTAACTACAGCATCTAGGTATCTCACGCATGGACGTACTTTAAAACAAATATTCCAAATGTTTGTTTCTGATGGCCTAGTCTTTGGTGAGTGGGCATGGAAATTTTTTCTTGGATCAATGAGCAAGTCAATTTATGTCAACAATTCAAAAAACTCTTTCTAGCCGGGCGCGGTGGTTCATGCCTGTAATCCCAGCACTTTAGGAGGCCGAGGCGGGCAGATGACTTGAAGTCAGGAGTTCAAGACCAGCCTGGCCAACATGGTGAAATCTTGTCTTTACTAAGAATACAAAAATGAACTGGGCGTGGTGGCACACGCTTGTGATCCCAGCTACTTGGGAGGCTAAGGCAGGAGAATCGCTTGAATCTGGGAGGCAGAGGTTGCAGTGAGCCGAGATTGCGCCACTGCACTCTGTCTCAACAAAACAAAATATCTTCCCAATTTAAAACCCCCTCGATGGATTACTCCCCAGACTCCATGAAATACAGCTGAATATGGTGTTCTGTTTCAAGAGGGGCATGAAAATCACTGTACTTTCAGCAGTTCAAAGCACAGAAGCATATTCCATACTCAGTGCTAATTGCAATGTCCCTGACATTTTCCAATTCTAACCTTTTAGCGCTAAGCAATTGCTAGTGAATAATGAATGGGCTGAAGCTCTATGTCCTTATAAATGTTGCCTTACTACATTTTCTAATAAGTCTGAAATTAACACTAACAGGTCACCTGTCACAGCCTGTCTGATACTGACTGGTCTACTGTCTGCTCAAACCATCAAGACTCTCCTGGCACCCCTAAATAGATCATTTCCTGATACTATATCTGTCACACTGATACATCCAAATGACCTCTTAGCCCAACAATCCTAATCAACTCCATGAACAAATATACTAACTTACCAGCTACAGCAAGAAAACACTAGTAATTATTTAACTTTCTTACGTAAGTTGTGCTGTGGATTCTTAGCCATACCTTCAACACACAGCGCAACATAATTTCTGCTTGTTTCTGTTTGGGATACATAATGTCTGTTGCATTCAATAGACACTCTTGTGTAAACTCACCATCTGTCAGTGGTATTGACGCCCACGCAGAATTTTCTCTTAAGATATAGTGGCATTTAACTACAGCATCACTTTAAGAGATTCGGGTTTCTTTTTAAAGCCTTTAAAAATACCTGTCCTCTTTTTGGTTCAGTGTTTTTTTATCATGCATGTTTTTTTCATACTGGTTATAGCTATGACCATGTTTTGTTGCATCACTTATATTCTTTTGACAGAGAAACACCACAACCTCTCAAGGTATCTTTCATTTCAGAATAGCGGCAGATGGGACTTCACTAGATCTGGTGTGTAACATTAAACCAGGCAACTTGGCTTCTCTAGGTCTCAAGTTCTGGGTCTCCTCTGTAAAAATAATGGCTGACTGCTGACTAACCCTCTAAGGTCCTGTGCATTCTAATATGTTTAAATTTTATGGCCTGAAGTCCTAATGTATCCCAGGTTCCTCCTCTATCCCAGAGGCAAGCTGCCTGGAAGACGGACTTTTTTCCTAAGGAAAATGAGTCTGTACCCCAAGCTATAACAGACACTCACAGCAAAGCAGCAATATTATTCATCCTAGCACTACCTAACTTTAGATGTGATTATCTGCAAAGTATTTCATTGCTTTTCACTTCATGCCTACATAAACATACCATAAAAGGAAGAAGAAAGGATAAATGAGGTGAGAGAGGGCCTAACATTATGTACCTACCACAAATCAGGTGTATGCAAGGACTTTTATATACAAGCTCTCATTTAATCCTCCCAACAAATCCACGTGGGAGATTATGTTGTCCTCATGTTACAGATAAGGAAAAGAAGCTCGGAGGAATTCAATATTCTGGCCAAGATGACACAATTAGCAGCAGATCTAGGATCTGAGCAACTTGGCTTGACTGCAAAGCCCATGTTGTCTCCACTATACACTGTGAGTCTTGGTTCCTGGGCAGTCTTCCTTGCCAGTGGGTTTTCTTGGGTTGCCCATCTCCTGGGCTGTCCACGCTAGACAAGAATGCTTTATTCTCTTATGCCCCCTTGGTCCTAGAAGCCCTGGCTCAATCTTGGGTTGACCAGGTTGACGGCCAAAATGAGGAGAGCCAAGGCCAGGATGCAGAGCCTGGTGTGGGTCCAAGCTGGGTGAACCTGTAAAAGGCAGGAGCGGGCGGAGGCTGAGAGGCAATGGCCAGGAGAGGCAGGGAGAGGGTCCAGGGCACACACCTGAATGTGCTTAGGGGCTGTTGCAGGCCATGGCCCAACCCAAAACACTAACTGCTAGAGAGGCAAATCCTTTCAGAGGAGATAGAAAAACCAACCAACCAATTAGACTGATTTTTATATTACAGGGGAAATGACTGGAGAAAGGAGAGAGAGAGGAGAGAGAGCACCATCAAGAGAGTACTTCTAACCACAGATATTCGGTTCATACCAGCCAGCACAAGGTGTCAGATGTCTAATTGGTTGGTTGGTTTTTCTATCTCCTCTGAAAAATATATTTTTATATTACATCCATTTTAGAAAGTATTTCTTGATTTTCAACTCAATTAGATGAAGACATGAGGGCTCCTCTTCTTCCCCCCATACCTTTCTCACTTTCTGACAGCTGGAATTTGCTTTTACACTGGGAAGCTGATCATATCACATTTTCTTCTATAACCATATTTAGTCTTCTGTGTCCTATGAGACTGATTCTCAAGGTTAAAAACCAATAAACACTATTTCTGTTATTATAAATCTGAAGTTATTGATATACGAGTTCTTTTCATAAATATTGAGACAGGTGCTGAGCTTGGATTACCGGACAGGGGTCATGAGGCAGGGGACATGTGCTCTAGGTGCAGTCGGTTCTCTTCACCACATTCCAGCAGTGTCCCAGCAGCATGTCACCATCTGGCGGGGCTTCACTTTGGCTTAAACAGACAGAGGAATCTGGCCAGGACGCCACTTACATAGGGATCTAGAAGCCCTGATTCTCAGAAAGAATGTCTGTCTCTACAGAAGGGCACTCCGATTTTTGCCTGGTGATGGATGCCACACCTCCAAACTCAGGGATGCATGAGGAGAAGATGCCCCCCACCAAGTGGCCAGTTCTTCCCCAGATAATGAATTATCTTTTCTGCAACTCCACCCCTCTGCCTCCTCCACCATGCTGGGATATGGCTTCCATGTTCCAATTCTCCAGCTTGTCAACTGGTTTCTATTCTCTTTATCTCTCCTGAAATTGTACAGGGATCTCTCCTCCACTGCTTCCTCCCATTACCTCGACTATTATGAGAGTATTCCCATATTTTTATCTTATGTCTCTGGAGGGAGGAGTAAACCACGGTCATACGTGTATTTTATTTCTTTCTTGGTTATAACATAGTTCAGGTTTATTATAAACAAAAAGTTCAAGCAATCAAGAAAAATATAAAAAGGAAAGGAAAACTTCATAAAATCTCATGTCTCAGAGGTACTCACTGTTAACATGTTTTTGGAAATTCTTCCCGAGTCTACCAACTCGTCCCGCTCCATGTGGAATTCCCAGAGGGGTTTCGCCTATGCTTTTATCTTGGAGTCTTCACTCCTCTGGGAGCCATTATGCCAAAGGTAGGCATTCAAGTTACAGGGCAATGTTCATCCCTTTCTGTTGCAGCCCCAACCAGGGCTTTAGTGAAAGAGAAATTAGTCTGGGTAAATAGTTTTACTCAAGACTGCCCCTTGCTGCTCTACTTTTCCTGCTCCTGGCTTCTAGAGCATCTTATGGTGGAGGTGCATCCCTAAGACTTCAGCCCTAAGGCAGCATCCCGAGTCCCTCTGAAGAGAAGGGCCCTCTCCAGCAGATTCTTCTGGAGTCTTTCCTTTCTCTGGGTCAGAGTGTAGGAATATGGAAAGTCAGATTGACTAGTTTATGAAATGCACATTTCACAGTTGGGGCAACCTCCCAAGTAAGACATTACCCATCTAGTCTTCTTTTACGGGAGAAGGGCTCTTCATGGAATATGCAGCTCCTGGGTTGGAAAGAGAGGGCAGAGGACAGATGTGCAAAGCTGAGAGAGGGCACTCATGGAATTTCCGTCCTTCCCTCCTTCTTCCCTTTAGGAACCAGCACTTTTTCTTTTTCCCATTTTGCAACAGTTGCATTTGTTGACTTATTTGGACGTGAATTAGAAGAGTCAAGGTTGTCTCTTTTTCAGTTGACTGCTGAGCCAGGGAGACTTAGCAGCAGCTATTTTTGCCTTCTACCATGTGGGGTGACCCACAGTGTCAGAGACAAGAGAACTCTCCAAAGGCATGGACCTGGCAGACCCAGTTTCTCCGTCCACGTGAGGGGCCCGTGTGAAGGCATCAGATAACCCCGTGCTTTTCTGGGCCATCAGTCAACTCTCCAAGTCTGTGCTTTGCTTTTGACTTGGCCAGAGCTCCTGGCAGCAAAGAGGCTGAAGAGAGGGGAAGGCCTCAATCTCCCAGCCATGCACAGGTTGAAAGAAGGAAAGCCATCACACTGCTTTCCTGAGGAAGACTTTGGGCTTTTTCTTAAATGTTTATGCTTCTCTCCTTCATCCCCATGTAAGGCATTTTAGACAAACTCTGCCACCAAGATACTAAGCTTGTGCGTCCCAGGTAGGGAGGGTGCAGAGAGCGGGCAGAAGGATTCTGCCTGTGGGTGACAGCTTCAAAAATGGAACTTTGTAGGGCCAGGCCCCCTACTCTTATCATCATTTGCTGACTATCCTAGGGACCAGGAGACAAAATCTCTCATTTTCTTGGACACATAGATAAATCAGAGCACTCTGAGACTGATCAAATCATACATTTTTTTCCAGTAGTGGTTCTGGTGGAGATAGGCCATTTTATGGTTATTTTTGGAAGCAATTTCCTCTATATAACAAGCATGCGTTCTGAGTTTGTTCTCCTGGCCGAAAGTGTTGTTGTTACAGCATGGCAATGAACCCTCCCAACATTTTTTTGTTTTGTTTTTTGTTTTGCAATGCATCAGGTGATTGCACTGAGAGATAAAATATGGAGACAGGAACAGGAAAATATAAAAATCACACCTTGCCAAGCTCACCACACCCAGAGGAAAAAAAAAAAACAACAAAACTGTCAATAAAACAAGGGCCTATACAACTATTTATCCTTCTAGACTGAACTCACCTTCCTTGTTCAGCATAGGCTTCTTGGACCCTGCAAGGCAGGATTGAGACTGCTGGCTTCTGTGTGACATAATATATTTCTCATTGCACCATTTTGCAATGATTTTTTTGTATCTTTCTTTTTGTTGTTGTTGTTGTTTTAAGATGGAGTCTCGATTTATTGCCCAGGCTGGAGTGCAGTGGGGCGACCTCGGCTCACTGCAACCTCCACCTCCCGGGTTCAAGCGATTCTCCTGCCTCTCAACCTCCTGAGTAACTGGGATTACAGGCGTGTGCCACCACGCCCAGATAATGTTTTGTGTATTTTTAGTAAAGACCGGGTTTCACCATTTTGGTCAGGCTGGTCTCAACCTCCTGATCTCATGATCTGCCCACCTTGGCCTCCCAGAGTGCTGGGATTACAGGCATGAGCCACTGCACCCAGCCTGTCTTTCTTGCCTATTATAATTCGAACCCCATTGACAGTAGATACCCTTACCTGTTTTTGTACTCTATCATTGAGTACAGCACCTTACACCTACAAGGTAAAAAAAAGTCTATGAAGTGAACAAATGAATGAATAAATGACGGACAGATCATAGACTTTTCTTCCCAATACATATGTCCACAAAAAGATTTTGCCTCACATTATTCTAGGTGAAGTAACTCAGGAATAGAAAACCAAATACCATATGTTCTCACTTATAAGTGGGAGCTAAGCTATGAAGATGCAAAACCATACAGAGAGATTTAATGGACTGTGGGGACTCTGCCAGGGGAGAGGTTGGGAGGGGGGTGAGGGATAAAAAACAACATATTGGGGGCCGGGTACAGTGACTCACGCCTGTAATCCCAGCACTGTGGGAGGCTGAGGCAGGCAGATCACTAGGTCAGGAGATCGAGACCATCCTGGCTAACATGGTGAAACCCCGTCTCTACTAAAAAAAAAAAAAAAAATTAGCCGGGCATGGTGGCGGGCACCTGTAGTCCCAGCTACTCGGGAGGCTGAAGCAGGAGAATGGTGTGAACCCTGGAGGCAGAGCTTGCAGTGAGCTGAGATTGCACCATTGCGCCACTGCACTCCAGCCTGGGTGACAGAGTGAGACTCTGTCCCAAAAACAAAAACACAAACAAAAAAAACCCCAAAAACCACATTGGGTGCAGTGTACGCTACTTGGTGATGGGTGCACTAAAATCTCAGAATCACTAATAAGGAATTAACCATGTAACCAAAAGTCAACCGTACCCCCAAAACTATTGAAATTAAAAAAAAGATTTGCCTCCTTGAACCACATTCTTTAGACCTTTAGTAATAGCAGCTACCATTTACTGGGCACTTATGTGCTAGGTACCATGCTACACACTTCATGTACGGTATCTCATTTAATCTGGATTCCTCCCCTAAGTTCACATAGATGTGATATGATCTTAAAGTGTGTTTTACCTCTTCATTGTGATGCCCGTCACACTTATAAATAATTGTTCACTCTGTCTTCTCTTGGATTGTAAGTCCCATGAGAATAGAAACGTCTTTTCTTGCATGATGCTGAATCCTTCAGCCTGCGGCCCATATCACATGTGCCATGCAACACATACTGAATTCATCTTCATGGCTTTCATGAGTCCCAGCAGACTGCTGGTAGGTGCTGTTTCAAGTATTCTCCAGTATAATTATTGCAGTCCTGGATGTCTCTCTCTTCCTTTTTGATGCTCAGGTAGAACATAAAGGAAACTCACAAATTCTCCTTGTGGTAGCTGAAAACATTGGTAACCTCTAACATCACCATTTGTCACCTCTAGTGTCACCACTGGATTACTCCGTACCTTGATCCTTGGAAGAAACTCCTTCCCTGCTCTCTGATCATCTGTTCTTTCGGTCTCCATTTTCATCTCAGTGTTGCTGTCTCCACCAACATGACATCTCTTCTAGGCATTGCTACCGCTGCTTTGAGATTCCAGGAATCAACAGAACTGGAATGAAGTAGGCACATCCGGGGCAAGACAGGGCAGGGCAGGGTACACGGCAAAAAGCGTCTGATGTTGAGAGTGTGCTCAGCTTAGAAAGCTTCAGGCACTGTTTCCCACTTTCCTGTAGGAGTAAGGTGGGTACCCATCTCTGCCAATCTGAGGGAGTTCCCTTCTGCCTTCAACCCCCATGCCATCTCCCCACTGTGTACTACATTTAACGTTTGCATCCTAATAGGATTCTCTGCATGGTTTCTATAGATTTGTTTTTCTGTTTATTTGAGCTCCTTGCTAGCACCCTCACTCCCAACTTCTCACTGTTCCACTTCCAAGTGCAATCAACTCATTGATCTCCTTCCAAGGCCAGGAAGGAGTTGAGCAATTTCCACAAAGTAGGCTAAGAACATTCTCACTATCCCAGCGCACTAAACCGAGTTTCTGAAAGTGGCACAAGTTGGATGTTATTAATATTCTCTCTTTAATGTTCATCAATTCCAGAAAGGAGATTTCCTCTACAGACCCTGGACAAGCATGCTGCCAACCTCTGGAGTCATTGCCATTCTGGTCTGGGGTCATCAGGGATCTAACCATTTCCAAGAAAATTAATGGAGAGTGGGAGGGGTATTATTTCAAACTGGCCCTGATTGCATTTGGTATCCTAGGCGCGTTGCTGGGATCATGCACTAAATCCCTGGTAGAAGAACAGAGGCGACTCACAGTTTCCATGATAATAATAAACTGCAGATGACTATTTAGAGCACTCCAACATTTATTTCAAAATAAAGACAGTAGAAAACAAACTGGACTACAAGACGGGAGTCTTGGTCACTCACTGTGTGATATTAACAGAGTCACTCAACCTCCTTGGACTCAGTTTCTTTTTCTCTAAAATGGGGCTGTTGTCCTCATTCAGCTCTAAGGCTCCTCTTAAAGCAAAAGTGATGGTTCTTGGAATTTCTTTTATTTCTCCAGTGAGAATCGCTTCAATCGTCAGGCAAGGTACCTGCCTGTCTCCTGCCCCTCTCTCCCATTCTGTCCCTGGGTATTGTGAAGCTACTTCTTCAATTTCATGAACCTGGATTTTAGCCAAACCCTTGATCATTCATCTTGGAAGCCAGACTTCCTTTTCGAAGCCACAACTCTGGGAAAGGTCTTCACAGCCAGTTCCTGATGTTGCTGAGCTGGTCTTGTCCATTCTGAGTCAAGGTTTGTCCTGAGCTGTCAATTAATGTAGTGAACACCTGCCTGACCCTAGGCCTCTGCCAGGCCCCTGTGACACTTATTTTCAACATCACTGGGAAACGTGGAATTATAAAGGAAGCAGAGAGAATGACTCTTTAGTATAAGGAAGAGAAGATAGGTGAGCGCAGAAAAAACCCTAAATTGTATTTATCAGAGCCCTTATTCAATCATTGTACTTTAAACACACTAAAATATAAGAGAAGCAGCTATTACTAGAATGTTCTGTGTGACTTTGAGTCATTCCACAGCTTTGCTGCACACCAATCTCCTCTTCTGCAAAAAGAGAAGCAAAAGCTAGAGTGATTTCTCAGGTCTTTTCAGTCCAGTATTGGATGATTCTGTATTTCTTCCCAGCAGTGTGAGGATAATGAAGTCACATGCTACAGGTACTTTGAAACAATTTTTGAGTTTGAGGTATTTTTCAAAATGATGATTGTTAAAATAACCATCTTTGGGGTAAGGGGTGCTGTATAAATGACACTAGGCTGAGTTTGGGATCAGATCAAATCTCAGCTTTGCTAATTGTTAGCCATATGTGTCCTTAGGCCAGTTATTCAAATTCCTTCAGCTTTAGTTTCTTCATCTGTAAAAAGGCTGATAGCAGAGCCTATCCTATGCTGTAGTTGGAGGATTAAACAGATAATGTATATAACAGGCACACGGAAAGTTCCCAGGAACTAGCATTGTAAGAACTGCTAAGTTTGGTGTGCCAAAATGTTCATTACTCTTAGTCCAGCAAGGGAAAGTGAGGCTCAAGGAATTTGCCCCTTGACAAAAATTACACAGTAGGTTAGTAATGAAACAAATCCCCTCTGTCTTACTTGTCTGGTTCACCCCTCCATTGTACATCATTCAAGAACTAACTGAATGAAGCTAGTTCCCACTGCTTTGGGAGGCCGAGGCAGCCGGATCACTTGAGGTCAGGAGCTCGAGACCAGCCTAGCCAACATGGTGAAACCCTGTCTCTACTAAAAATACAAAAATTAGCCCAGTGTGACAGCGCATGCCTGTAATCCCAGCTACTCAGAAGGCTGAGGCACGAGAATCGCTTGAAACCACGAGGCGAAGATTGCAGTGAGCCAAGATCCGTTACTGCACTCCAGCCTGGTGGACAGAACAAGACTCCATCTCAAAAAATAAAAAAATAAAAAATAAAGAACTAGCTAAGTGAAGACAAATATTTCAAATGGAAGCTTAGGCAAAGATGTAATTGCTTTCCTAACCGTGGTCCAAAGTCAACTGCCAGTATTATGTATGTATAAGCTTATTTTATCCAAGTAAGGTGAGAAAGTTATAAATAGGCAGCACTGTGTGTAGGACAAAGTCTAAATCCCCAACCTGGTATTCAAGAGATCTCTGAGCTTAGCCTCAGTCTCCCTGCCCGTGCTTACCTGCTGTCACAGGCCCTCACGGACTCCAGGTTTCAACTAAATCCACAGGACAGCGTTTTCCTCCTGCAGATTTTCACCACGGCCCTGCCAGAGCTGTAGCCTCCCTCTAGAAGAACTTCCCCCATGTCACTGGCAGCTTCCTCCTCATCCTTCAAGCACAGCCCACGTGTTAGCTTTGGTGAAGTCTCCTCTTTCCAGACATACTCATTGCTCTGGGCACTGGCTGACTTACTATGGCACCCATGTTTTTCATCACATCTCACAGTGTGACCAATGTGATTTAGCTCCATAACAGACGGGTACAGGAAGTCCTCCTCCATGGCACCTCCAACACAATCTGTAGTGGGTCAGATCTCCCCAAAGCTAGGCAAAGATGACTTCTGCAAGGTTTCAGAAACTCAGAGAGCCAACCTTAATGCAAAAGTGTGGTCGTTCTTTTAAGTAGAAAGTGAGAAGGAAAATATTATCTTTATTATTTTGTGTTCCATTTAGCAGCAAAAGCGAGTAAGAAATGAATATCTTAAATAGACTGTCATGCCACAATCATTATTTATGTTTTTCTTCGACTATTATAATGAGAATCCATTTTTGGTTTTCACTTTTGAACCTGGATGTCAAGGTGTATTAGTTACCATACATGCTGGCTGCTCCGTGATTCACTGAATGGCCCTGGCATGAGTCAACCACTTACTCAGTGGCCATTAATGTGTCCAGCAATGTGCCAGGTACTCTGGAGACTGAAGGAGGCTGAGTGCAATAGCTAATGCCTCTAATCCCAGCATTTTGGGAGGCTGAGGCAGGAGGATTACTTGAGGCCAGGAGTTCAAGACCAGCCTGGGTAACATAATGAGACCCCCATCTCTACAAAAAATAAAAAATTTAGCTGGGAGTGGTGGAAGTGTGCCTGTGGTCCCAGCTACTGGGGAGGCTGAGGTGAGAGGATTGGTTGAGTCCAGGAGTTCAAAGCTGCAGTGAGCTAGAACTGCCCCACTGTACTCCAGCCTCGGTGACAGAACAAGACTCTGTCTTTAAAAAAAGAAAAGAAAGGAAATAAAAGACTAAAGGAGACGCACCTGCTTTTTCAGCTAAACTCATAGCCAGCCACCACAACACTTAGCCTTTCAACCCTAGAGACGGTCACTTTCTGGGGTTGCAGTGGAGCCTTAAGGCCCCACAGAGGTCTTGGCAGTTCTTTGGCCCTTGCATTCCATACTCTACCCCTCTATGTTCATTTCAGCTTGAGGTCACTCCCCCTCCTTTCTGCCTGTGTAAGCTCCAACATGCTTAGACAGATCCTCTCTGTTCCTGAAGCCTTCCAACCCCACGTAGGCTCCGTAACACACACACTGTTCTGTTTTACTCTAGTGGTTTCATGTTTGCATGTCTTATCTCCTCTTTTTAAAAACTCTTCAGGGTACTTAGCAGAGTGCAAAGTACACAACTGACAATAAAGAATTCACTCATTGGTACCGACATTCTTCACATTCCATCAGAGGAAACTGGGATCCTCTGGTCTTGCTACTCACGGGTGGGCTGGAACAGCACCTGCATGGGCGTCTTCTGGGAGCTTGGGAGGAATACAGAATTGCAGGTCAGGCCCTAGCTAGACCTGCTAAATCAGAACCTGCATTTTCACAAGATCCCCAGGTGATTCGTGTGCACACTGAAGTTAGAGGAGCACTGCACTAAGTGATTTTGATTGCCAAATTCTTTATCTTTCTTCCTCACATGGTCCATGGATTTTGCTTCCCTCATACCTGGCTCTTACCCCCTTTTTCCTTCCTGTTCTCTCCCTAGTGCACCACTTTAACCATTTTTTCTCAGTATCCTCAATCCTCCCACTCTTCTCATCTCTCTATCCCTGTCTACGAAATGCCAACAATTCACCTTCTCAGCTCTTTCCTTGTTCTTCCTTGAGCCTTTGGCACTTGCCACTTGCGATGCTACCAATACACAGCAAGGCCTCCTGTGCTGTTGAATCAATACACATCTTGCTCATCCAATTGCCCTGTGAGAGGTGGTTAGCAAGAAATCTGACCTCAGTTTTCTCTTGAATGGGTTATAGCTCTTTTAGTATTTCTGTTTATCAGCACACTAACTGAACAGTAGGAATTAATTGACCAACAAAAAAGTAAGGTGGCAATGAATCTATTCTCTGCTTATAGATTTACCAGCTAAAAAAGAATTTGAGAACTGCAGCAGCCTTCATTAGTTAAGATTAAACCTTTAACTCAAAAAAAGTATCACTTGAAGACCAACATAGAAAATCATACTTAGAAAAAGGAATGCTATGATTTGCTTTAAACAATAATTCTTCCACTTTAAAAAGAAAAAAACTTCAAAGGGTCTTTAAACTAGTAATCTTTAAAGTGACTTTCAAATTACATTTATTTACATCTTGATAAGAGCACAGGTATCTTGAAATTCAGGGGAGAGGGGAGACTTAGCCTTAGTTTCAGTTGCTGTATTCGATGGGGAATCCAGGAAAAAGCAGGGTTGTGACCTGAATTATACAGAAAATTCTCTGATTCCTCACTCCCTTTATTGTAGCAGGAACTAGCAGTTAAGTACTAGCTCCTGAAGATCACACCCCTTTCTGGCTCGCTTCCTACTTGAGGGTTGATTTACAGTGATAATTTTCTTTAGACATTTTAAAAAGTGACTGTTCATTTAAAAAAAAAAAGAAAGAGATATACTGGACAGCATCTTCCTGAATGTCAAAGGCTGACGATAATTGGGTCATTTGATTTCTCCTCATTTTTCTAAATTCTCTGATACCTTGCACAATAACTTTCTTCCCCCAATCAATTAGTCTAACAATTCATATCCATATTTTATTTTTAATGGTTGACTACTCATTTCATTAAAAATGTAAGTGCATTAGCTTCCTGTGAAATGATTCCATTGGGATGGGCATATTTAAATATTCATAACATAAAAATTAATAAATCTGAGCACAGTGTTTGCATTTTAAAAAGTCAGGCTACTGTCAGATGTACCATGTCCCAGATGAGATTCACTAAATTAAAAACCTTGAGCATCCTCTTTTTATTGATTCTTCTTTACAACAAAACAATGCAACAGAAATGCAATGGAAATAGGATTGCTACCCAATAACTCACTGCTTCTCTCAGCTTCATTCAATTCTAGCTTGCTTCTCCTCCTTCTCGTCTATCACGCTACCTTCCACCCCATCACCTGGATTCTGACCACTAAATCAGCCTTAATATCAAAGAAGTTAAATGCTGGGTGTGGGTAATATTTATTTCCCTTGTATTCAATATCTCTCTCTCCCTCTGTCAAAATAAATCCAGTGGATCCCAATCGTGCACAGCAAGAGCTCCAGGGAAAACCCTTCCTGATAAGCTTCTCCCCAACTGGAGGAAGGATCATACACTTCACGATGAGTAAAAGCGGTTTGTTGTTTGTGTGTTCATGAGCATTATATAGCCCTAGAATCAGCAAATTTGACAAATCAGTAGATTGATTTAGGAGGTAGAGGGAACCAGTCAATGCAGGGCACCTCTAATAATTACCAGAGGCTTGACAATGCCACTCAGAAAGAGGAAGGAACACTGAAACAGGCAAGACCTGCCCTCCCTGAAGAGCCCCTGGTAACCCAGCATGGGATTACACTTTCCTCACATTCAGCCCCAAATCACTCCTGTGAGTGAAACTTGCCTGGATTTTCTATTTTTTTTTTTTTTTTAGACGGAGTCTTGCTCTGTCGCCCAGGCTGAGTGCGGCGGCGCGATCTCGGCTCACTGCAAGCTCCGCCTCCCGGGTTCCCGCCATTCTCCTGCCTCAGCCTCCCGAGTAGCTGGGACTACAGGTGCCCGCCACCACGGCCGGCGAATTTTTTTGTATTTTTACTACAGACAGGGTTTCACCGTGTTAGCCAGGATGGTCTCCATCTGACTTTGTGATCCGCCCGCCTTGTCCTCCCACAATGCTGGTATTACAGGCGTGAGCCACTGCACCCGGCCGAAACTTGCCTGGATTTTCCATGTTGGTGATATGGTTTGGCTGTATCCTCACCCGAATCTCTACTTGAATTGTATCTCCTAGAACTCCCATGTGCTGTGGGAGGGACCCAGGGGGAGGTAATTGAATCACTGGGCTCAGTCTTTCCCGTGCTATTCTCGTGATAGTGAGTAAGTCTCACGAGATCTGATGGGTTTATCGGAGTTTCAGCTTTTGCTTTTCCCTCATTTTCTCACCGCTGCTGTGAAAGAAGTGCCTTTTGCTTCCCGCAATGATTCTGATTCCTCCCCCGCCATGCAGAACTGTAAGTTCAATTAAACCTCTGTTTTTTCCTAGTTTTGCTTATGTCTGTATCAGCAGCGTGGAAACAGGCTAATACAGTTGTTCTTCAAACGATACCTTTGAGTTAAATGTTTAAGTTAACTAATGAAGACTGCGGCAGTTCTCAAATTCTTTTCTAGCTGGTAAACCTATACACAAAGAACAGATTCACCACCACCTCATGTTTTTTTATGGGCCATTGAGTTTCTACTCTGTTCAGTGTAAAGCGTGTTGATAAAGAGAAAGGCAAAAACAGCTATAACCCATTCAAGAGAAGACTGAGTTCAGATTTCTTGCTAACTACCTCTCACTACTGATAGCAAAACTTGTCTGGGTTAGCGCCCTCCACTAGTGTGGATGATTTATTATGAACTAGGTTATTGGGAAGAACATGGAATTTGGAGTCAGGAGACAGAAGTTCCAACACTTAGATATCAAATTTCAAAGTTCTAAAATCATGTATAAAAAGAGTAGGTCTTGCAAGAGAAAGCCCAGGGTTGGACAGGCAAATAATGATTTAAAAAGGGATCCCACCCTATCCCTACAAGGATTTAGATTACACTCCTTTATTTGGGGTCCATATAGAGCCTCTGAGTCCTTTTCGGCCCACTCCTTTGTTCAGCTTCTGCAAAATGACCATGAGTTGAAACCTATTTGCCATCTCTAAAGGTGAGTGATTAACAGAGGAGAAAAAAATTATTTTCACTTGGTCAAGGCAGGGCAGGGGCAAATTGACTAACTTCCTGGCTCTCAAGGCCTCTATGAGGCATCAAATTTTGGAGCTCAAGCCCCAGGTTTAAGACTGAAAAGAGTGAGAAGCCATCAGGATAGCAAAGACAAGACCCCCACATGTATTTGAAATGGTCCCTGAACCTCTCAAGCCACATGGACACGTCTGTGTTTCGTTCTCAGAAAATATGGAGCCATGTTTGTGATTCTAGTTTTCTTTTATAAATTAAATTCCTCTTCTGGGTCAAGTAAGGAAAGAAAATACTCAAATCCACATACTGTTTATTTGATTTTGCTGAAAACTTATAAAATTCAGTTCTATTATAAAACAGGCACATGTGGAATTCATACACAGTGGAGAGAGACAGATGGTGTACAGTTTCTCCCTGCATGTATACACACAGGCTGTGAATGTATAAAATATACAAAGAATGGAATGTTTTGAGGTTTTATATATATTATACAGCTGAAAAATCCTGGAGTCATCTATTCCAGAACTTCTCAAAGTGTGGTCCACCAACCACCTGCATCAGAACCTCCTGGGGTATCTGCAAAAATTTGGAATGGAGGCCCCACTCCAGAACTTCTGAATTGATCTTCTGCATACCCCCACCAGACTGATTCTGGATCAGTGATGTATGATTGGTTGACAGGGAGCCTTTTGAAGATACAAGTGTTACTCTGTAGCTCAGAGGACCTAGGCATGTGTTTCTGGGCATGGCTGTATTTCATAGGCAAGTGTAAATAAGTTACCAGTGGCTTTAGTATTATCTTGACTCCCCC
>NW_012110585.1:1624635-1634353 GCF_000951045.1 Mandrillus leucophaeus | reverse complement strand
TGTAGAATAAGGGGATAGAGGTGCAGGATAACTCTTGTGGTGGGGGCTGAGAGAAAGCTGTGTAGCTAGGGATACCAAGGCCCCTGCTTCCCTAGGCCTGCCTTGGTAGATATCATAAAAATGTGACAAGGCTGCAAGCCCTGCTTCGAGTTGTGTAGACAGCAGATCTGGAAAAGGGGCCAGTGGATCTACTCTAGTACCTGGGAAGGCAACAGAGACCACCAGTCCCCAGCATGGTAGAAGGCCACATTCACTGAGCACTTTCCAAATGCCGATTACTGTGATCAGTTTCCTTCCTTTCCTTCCTTCCTTCTCCTTCCTTCTCCTTCCTTTCTTCCTTTCTTCCTCTCTCTCTTTCTCTCTCTTTCCTTCTTTTCTTCTTTCTTTCTCTCTCTCTTTCTTTCTCAGGATCTTGCTCTGTTGCCCAGGCATGCAGTGGCATGATCGCAGCTCACTGCAGCCTTGACCTGTAAGACTCAAGCGATCCTCCCCCATCAGCCTCCCGAGTAGTGGGGACTATGGGTGTGCACCACTACACCTGACTAATTCTTTGATTTTCTGTAGAGACAAGGTCTTGCTTTGTTAGCCAGGCTTGTCTCCAATCACTGGGCTCAAGCAATCCTCTGGACTTGACCTTCCACAGTGCTGAGATTACAGGCGTGAGCCACCACTCCCAGCCGGTGATAACAGTTTCTTACTACTACTGCTACCACTGTCATCACTACTATTACCAACACATAAGAACCTAGACACGTCATCTCACATAATCCGCACAAGAAGCCCATGAGGTTCACATGCTTACTGTACAGATAAGGAGAAGGTAGTTTAGGGAATTAAGTCACTTGGTCACGGTCATGTGATGTGATTGCAGAGGAGCTGCTCTTAACCCCTCCTCTACATGCCTAATGTTTTCAGTGCTTGATGGTACTTCAGGCTCACAACAGCTCCATCCCCCTTCTTAGAGATAAGGAAATAAAATGGAGGCCTAGAGAGCTTAAGAGGTGTTTCCAACAGTGACGCCTCTGAAGTGATAACACCAAGACTCACGCCCAGGTCTACCTAATGCAGAGAACAGCCGCCTGGCTGGGGAAGACCTTTAGTTGTTGGAGAGTTGTTGATCTTCAAGGCAACAACAAACATTGGCTGAAGACTGATTCAGACCCTCATATGGGGTCTTGCTTGGTGCCAGCTCAGACTGAAGCTAACATCACCCAAACCCTGGCTGCCGTTGTGCAGACAGGACACTCATACCTTAAGCCAAAGTACAAATTCAGACAACATAAGTGAATGACAAAATGCATGGCTGAGACAACAATGGGTAATCAGGAGGGGCAGAAAAAAATCATTGTGAGTCAGTGGTTGGGGAAGGTTTCCTGGAGAAAGAGGATTTGAGATGCATAGAAAATGTGGGTGATATTTGAGGAAGCAAAGGATTATTTAATATGCATCTTTTTCTCCAATATCTGCAGATGTTTTCAATGTGCTAGACATGATGGGGGAGGCTAAATAAATAGGAAATTCATTTTCTAGTTTTAAATGGCTGATAGTCTAGTCAGTGAAATAGGACCTACAGGAAATGGCGATGATAAATACTAGCCAATATCCAGTTAATGGCTAAGTTAGGTTCTGTTCTCTCTGAGTACTGCAGAGTTTCCGAGGTCAGGAAAGGGTAGGGTGGTCAGGAAAGGCTTCTTGCAGGAGGAAGGACTTGAGACATGCCTTGGAAGATGCAGCAGTGAGAGGAGCATATGAAGTCAGTAAATGCATAGAACAGGGAGGGAATGTGGGTGCTCATGGGCTGGTGAGCAGTGGAGCCGTCAGGGATGGTGGCAAACCTCAGAGACATCTTCCGTATTTGGGGGCTGGGGTAAACTGAGTCCCTTAAAGCTACCCAAATAATTTGGAATTAAGGTTGCTATCCTATGAGTTAAACTATAAAATATGTGCATGGTGGATAAAAGCAAGAGAGGCCAAATCATCTAAGAGGAAATGCCTCCAGCCTTACGAAGACTTAGAAGTGTAATTTCTTCATCTCTAAAGAAAGAATATGGCTATCAGAAAAAGAGATAGTCAACTCCCAAACTAGGAACCTCATGGGGTGAAGGTTGACTGTGCTCATCTCAGCACTGTCCAGGTAGAATGGATCCCAACCCAGTTGTCCACTCCCAGTGGCTGGTCTATGTCTTGTTTCTGATCATACCAGCACCACTAAGGTGGGTTCTTCCCTGAGAGAGGCCTCTATTCCTCTGACAAATGAGGTGGCTCAATCTCCAAAACTGATGTTCAGGCCCAGGCTGTGGCAAAACCACCCAATGCGGCCACTCCATGGAGATGTGTTTGTCAGCTGCTGGCTTCCCCATGTGACCCCCAGGCAGTTGCACATCCCTCACTGGTTATGCACTGCATACTCTAGGGGGTCATCACCTAGCACCGCCTCCATAAATGCACTGGCAACCTGTGCAGCCCCTTCAATGAGTTTCCACTTAAGCATCAATAAATATATTCCAAAGGTCCTCAGCCATTCCTAGTGCTAGGGAGCAAGGAGAGTTAAATCAGGGCCTACTTTTGGCCCCACCTTGGGCTCCAGCAGTTGCAGGAGCACAGCCCCTGGCCTCAGGAACCACACACTGAAGGGGAGTGATTCCCCTTCACTGCCATCATGGTGCAGCATACTTGACATTCCTATGCTATCTTTCACACAGCTCTGGGTTCTGGCAGCTGTCAGAATATCATCAGCCTCCCCTGCCCTGCACATGAAATGGACAAGATTGTGGAACCAGCTACTGGAGATAATTTAAAATTCTAGGCTGTGGTTTTCTGACCCAACATTGACCTGATTTCGAAGACAGTCTTATTTCCTTGGTGGTGAGTTTCATGCCAGAAAATAATCCGTTTTGTAAATAACTAGCCAATCCTCCTGGGCAAATGGGGGCTCCTAGTGTCAAGACTTGAGTCACAGCCCCAGAAATCTTGAATGGAAATGAGGATAGGCTCCTGACTAAGAGCGAGTGAGTACTGAGAGCCCTGGGGTTTCCACAGAAGATGAAGTTCCGTGAAATCTCTCTCTCCGGGTGATATGGTTTGGTTTTGTCCCTTTCCAAATTTCATCTTGAATTGTAGCTCCCATAATTCCCTCGTGTTGTGGGAGGGACCCAGTGGGAGATAATTGAATCATGGGGGCAGTTTCCCCCATACTGTTCTCATGGTGGTGAATCAGTCTCGTGATATCTGATGGTTTTACAAGAGGAAACCTCTTTCTCTTGGCTCTCACTCTTCTCTTGTCTGCCTCCATGTGAGACCTTCCTTTCACTTTCCACCATAATTGTGAGTCCTCCCCAGCCATGTGGAAAATGAGTCCATTAAACCTCTTTCTTTTGTAAATTGCCCAGTCTTTGGTATGCCTTTATCGGCAGTGTGAAAATGGACTAATACACCAGGTGAGTCCACGGCAGCCTCATAGTGATGTTTTCTCTCAGTGGAAGGAAGCCAGGTGCCCTCCCAGGCTGGATAATCCAGCTTGACACAGTAGGGGTCCAAGATCTCTAGAGGAAGAGAGCAGAGGTTGGGAACTTTCACACAGGGAAGAAAATGTGTGTGCGCACGTGCATGCATGCATCTTGGAGGATACTTAAATTAAAGAAGGGTGAAGGGTTTCCTCTGAATATTGAAGTTGTTTTGGATTTAGGAAGTTCACACAGAACACCTATTTTCTCCCCCTGAATTCCCAATCCCGAGAGAGGAAGATGCAGGTGGTCCACGGTTGGAGATTAGCAGGTCAACTGTGTTCCTAACACGCTGGTGAGCAGGTGTGGTCTTATACCTGCCACCTGAGTGTTGTGCCAGCACTTTATCCCTGTGGACCCTCCTAGTTCAAGGTGAGGCCAGAGCCTACCAGGCCTTCCCCACAGAGCTGGGTCCCTCTGCAGGGACGGAGGCACCAGGATGGGTCAGTGCTGTCTGCAGACAGATCTGGAGCAAGAAGGAACGAAGACAAGCTGTGTGACACAGGCCCAGATTCTTCTCCCAGTCACCAGCCTGATGAGCGACTCTCTCCTGAGAGTGTGGGGGTAAATAGAGGCTCGGGTAGAGCAAAGTACCTTAAAGGAGGTTCCTCCTCATGGAAGCACACACCCATGGGGAAGAAGTTCTCCTGACCCTTAAGAAGTTCTATGCCAACATGAAGGAACAACTAGAATCTTTATTGCACTATAAGGTTTTCCTCATTTGTGATTGATCTAAACTGACTAGAAATCGGGTGTCTCTATGAGTATCCCATAGACTTCCAAGATGTGCACAGGTATTGCTGTTGCAAGGCTTAGTTTACCAGCCCAGAGAGGCTTACATGTCACAATAATGATGTATGAGAATGGGGTCAGAAAAAGAGATGTGCGTACAGGTCAAGAGGGCACCCCCGAAACCTCCCTGGGCTTCTTACATTCCCTGAGTGTTTGACGTACTTCTATCCAGGTAGAAATGCAAGCACCTTGAGAGGAGGGCACGTGTATGATCTTTCTCAGAATTGGCGCTTTTCATCTTCGGTGTGGCTCAGCAGTGGTTCCATGATTTTTTTCCTCCATCCACATGGGACTGAAAACTGGCAGATCTAGATATTAACTTGGATTGTTCCTACCAACTCTGACCTTGACAACTATTGCAACCATTAAATGCACAGTTAGAAGGTCACCTTGTCCAGTCTCCTACCCCTGAAAAATTCCCTCAACAATCCCTTTACATAGTAACTTACATAGCTTCTGTCCTCCACAAATTCCTTTAGTAACTGTACTGAATCCTGAATGTTTTGAGACCGTCATCTCAATTAGCTAGATGCTTTGTGGCAGGATTATGTTTAATTTAATCTTAAGCTTAACTAGTGCCTTACTCATTCTTTTAAAATGCCTGTGATATTAAAAAATCTTTCTAAAGTATGTGAGCTCTATATGCATACTATAAGAAGAAGTTTAGGCTCTCCCTGCTGAGAATGGCAGTTGGATTAATCTGAGATGGGACTAGGCTAATGAGATGAGGTTGAATATTCAGATGATGGTGGAGGTTGCAGCCGGAAGCCAGATCCAGAACAAGGAAGAACAGGTCCAGCTTGCTAAGCCATGGGCAAGAAGAGAAGATGTCAGAGCTGGGAGAGATTTCACTTATGGCTCAGGGTCAAAAATAGAAGATAGTCAATAGAGAACACAGATGTTTCAAGCACCAAATGACTCCTCCTCACTTACGAGGGTTGCAAGGTGGTTGTTAGTCTCTAGCCCTCTACCTCCCTTCAAGATCCCGGCATCCTGCTGCATGAGCAGGACAACCTGGACACAGCCAAAGGGCTTGCAACACCCAACACAATAATTCTGAACATTACAATTCTTACGCAAAAAGCCCTTATGTATATTTAAGATATAATTCTGCAAAGTGCTTCTGTGTGCATAAAAATGGAAGTAAGATATTAAATGGAGTGCACCACCATGTATATTAAACCATCATTTAATATACATGGAATGGAATATAAGGTTATTGGCAATCAAGTTATGGAGCGTTTAGTGCAATCATATTTAATCTTATTTTCTGATCATGATATGATGATATACACAAAGACTAGAAAGCTCTTTTTGCAAGTCTCTACCCAGATCTAGAAAATGTTACTCTCCCTGATTAAGTAGATGGATCGGTCTTGCTTCCTGGTGTGACATTGGAGGGTATCCAGGCAATAGAAGTGAACGAGACTTTAGGAAATGATGGTCTCTCTGAGTCTTGTTTAATTCTGAACTCAGGAGGCTTCAGCATTAACCAGAGTAGAATAAGTATATATGTGGAAATTGTGTCGTGAATTGCATTCTAGCCAGCGTTTCTATCTCTTGCTCTTTGCCCTTTAATATAGTTGAAATGTCGCAGTATGAAATAGAAAAAAAGTCTATGTTTCTCAATGAAATCCAATTGCATGGACATTACCATGTTCATAAATCCTCCAAATTTAGTCCTCTGGAATTTTCCCAGATTGAAATCAAATACTCACACTCCTGCCTGGCTCACAAGTTCCAAGTCAGCAGTATCTCTCATTGCACACAGCCTGTATGTGACACTTTTGCAGGAGGTTATCACAATATAAGGACTGTCTTAGTACTCAGAGCTTATCTAATCAGGTTTTCTTGACACTTGTTGTATTGTGTTCAAATCTCACAGGCTGATCAAGTGACTGGACTGTTTAGTGAGCTGTAAGGAAGGAGAGCTTCCTTGCAAATGCCTGTCCTTGTTTTAAACCCATTCTCCCACAAGTTAGAGGAGTGTTGCCTCATCCAGCCTGACTGATCACTAACTTGGAAACTTGGGCCTTAGTCTTATCTCTCCAGTTTTAGAAAATATTCCTGAATGGGGTAGGTATTTGGATAAGATGATTTGTAAGGTCCCTTTGTAGATACTAAAATATAATCACCACAGCATCTATCACAATTCCTTCCTGCTCCTTATCACCAAAATGAGTATTTAATTATGGAATAAATGAATGAGTGAGTGAGTGAATAAATGAATAAATGGACAGAATCATCAAGTGACTATGAGGACATCAAGTCCTCTTACCAGATCTGCCCTGGAAAGCCATTTTGCTTTGGATAAAATCTCTTGCAAAAAAGACATTTCTGGTGCCAGATATGCTTCTTGGTATGCCAGAGCTCCAGTGGTAGGCAGACAACCTTATCTACTCTTGGGTTTCTCACCACATGGAGATGTAACTGACACCCTTCAAAACAAATGGGGTTACCACTTCACACTCATTAGGATGGCTATTATAAAAAATTGAACAAGTGTTTGTAAGAATGTGAAGACATTGGAGCTCTTGCGATTGCTGATGGGAATGCAAAATGATGCAGCTGCTATGAAAAACAGTGGTGGTTCCTCAAAAAGTTACACATAGAATCCAGCAATAACCAGGAAAGGACATGACCAAAAAACTACGGACCAAAACTACAGACCAATATCCCTGATGAACATAGATGAAAAAACTCTTAACTAAATGCTAACTAACTGAATCCAATAACATATCAAAAAGATAACTCACCATGATCAAGTGGGTTTCATACCAGGGATGCAGGGATGGTTTAACATATGCAAGTCAATAGATGCGATACATTACCTAAACAGAATTAAAAACAAAAGTCACATGATCATCTCAATAGACGCAGAAAAAACATTTGACAAAATCCAACAACACTTCATGATTAAAACTCTCTGCAAAATCAGCATAGAAGGGACATACCTCAATGTTCTAAAAGCCATCGTGACAAACCCACAGCCAACATAATACTGAACAGGGAAAAGTTGAAAGCATTCCCTCTGAGAACTGGAACAAGACTAGGATGCCCACTCTCACCATTTCTATTCAAATAGTACTGGAAGTCCTAGCCATAGCAATCAGACAAGAGAAAAAAATAAAGGGCATCCAGATTGATAAAGAGGAAGTCAAACTGTTGCTATTTGCTGATGATATGATTGTTTATCTAGAAAACTCCAAAGACTGCTCCAAAAGCTCCTAGAATTGATAAAATAATTCAGCAAAGTTTCAGGATACAAAATTAATGTACACAAATCAGTAGCTCTCCCATACACCAATGGCAAACAAGCTGAGAATAAAACCAAGAACTCCACGCCTCTTATAATAGCTGCAAAACAATAAAATACTTAGGAGTATACCTAAGCAAGGAGGTGAAAGACCTCTACAAGGAAAACTATAAAACACTGCTGAAAGAAATCATAGATGACACAAACAAATGGAAATACATCCCATACTCATGGATGGGTAGAATCAATATTGTGAAAATGACCATTTTCCCAAAAGCAATCTACAAATTCAATGTAATTTCCATCAAAATACCGCCATCATTCTTCACAGAACTAGAAAAACAATCCTAAAATTCATATGGAACCAAAAAAGAGCCCACATAGCCAAAGCAAGACTAAGCAAAAAGAACAAATCTGGAGGCATCACATTGCCTGATTTCAAACTATACTATAAGGCTATAGTCACCAAAGCAGTATGGTACTGGCATAAAAATAGGCACATAGACCAATGGAACAGAATAGAGAACCCAGAAGTAAACCCAAATACTTACTGCCAACTGATCTCCCACAAATAAAAGAAAAAGAAAGTGGGGAAAGGACATCCTATTCAACAAATGGTGCTGGGATAATTGGCAAGCCACATGTAGGAGAATGAAACTGGATCCTCATCTCTCACTTTACACAAAAATCAATTCAAGATGGATCAACGACGTAAATCTAAGACCTGAAACTATAAAAATTATAGAGGATAACATTGGAAAAACCCTTCTAGACATTGGCTTAAGCAAGGATTTCGTGACCAGTAACCCAAAAGCAAATGTAATGAAAATAAAGATAAATAGCTGGGACTTAATTAAAGAGCTTTTGCATGGCAAAAGGAACAGTCAGCAGAGTAGACAGACAACCCACAGAGTGATAGAAAATCTTCACAATCTATACATCTCACAAAGGACTGATATCCAGAATCTACGATGAACTCAAACACATTAGCAAGAAAAAAAAATAATCCCATCAAAAAGTGGGCTAAGGTCATAAATAGACGGTTCTCAAAAGAAGATATACAAATGGCCAACAAACGTGAAAAAATGCTCAACACCACTAATGATCAAGGAAATGCAAATCAAAACCACAATGTGATACCACTTTACTCCTTCAACAATGGCCATAATCAAAAAATCAAAAAATAATAGATGTTGGCATTGATGCGGTGACAAGGGAACACTTCTACACTGCTGGTGGGAATGTAAACTGGTACAACCACTCTGGAGAACAGTGTGGAGATTTTTTAAAGAACTAAAAGTAAAACTGCCTTTTGATCCAGCAATCCCACTACTGGGTGTCTATCCAGAGGAAAAAAGTCATTATACGAAAAAGACACTTGCACAGTTACATATGCATGTTTATAGCAACACAATTCGCAATTGCAACAATATGGAACCAGCCCAAATGCCCATCAGTCAATGAGTGGATAAAGGAATTGTGAGATATATATATACACACATATACACACACACACACACACATATATATACATATATAGAGATATATATACACATACACACATGCACCATGGAATACTACTCAGTCACAAAAATGAATGAATGAATGGCATTCACAGCAACCTGAATGGGATTGGAGACTATTATTCTAAGTGAAGTACCTCAGGAATGGAAAACGAAACATTGCATACTCTCACTCGTAAGTGGGAGTTAAACTGTGAGGATGCAAAGGCATAAGAATGACACAATGGACTTTGGGGACTTGGGGGGAAGTTTGGGAAGGGAGTGAGGGATAAAAGACTACAAATTTGGTTCAGTGTATACTGCTTGGGTGATGGGTGCACCAAAATCTCACAAATCACCACTAAAGAACTTACTCATGTAACCAAATACCACCAGTTCCCCAAAAACCTATGGAAATAAAAAAGTTAAAAAAAAAAAAAGAATCTAGCAATAAACAATAAACATGTGATTCAGCATTTCCACTTCTAGGGATATACCCAAAGAATTAAAAGCAGAACTCAGGCCGGGTGCAGTGGCTCACACCTGTAATTTCAGCACTTTGGGAGGCTGAGGCAGGAGGATCACTTGAGCCCAGGAGCTTGAGACCAGCCTGGGCAACATGGCATAACATCATTTCTACCAAACATACAAAAAAATGGGCCAGG
>NW_012110585.1:1616772-1624585 GCF_000951045.1 Mandrillus leucophaeus | reverse complement strand
CATATGCATGTTTATAGCAACACAATTCGCAATTGCAACAATATGGAACCAGCCCAAATGCCCATCAGTCAATGAGTGGATAAAGGAATTGTGAGATATATATATACACACATATACACACACACACACACACATATATATACATATATAGAGATATATATACACATACACACATGCACCATGGAATACTACTCAGTCACAAAAATGAATGAATGAATGGCATTCACAGCAACCTGAATGGGATTGGAGACTATTATTCTAAGTGAAGTACCTCAGGAATGGAAAACGAAACATTGCATACTCTCACTCGTAAGTGGGAGTTAAACTGTGAGGATGCAAAGGCATAAGAATGACACAATGGACTTTGGGGACTTGGGGGGAAGTTTGGGAAGGGAGTGAGGGATAAAAGACTACAAATTTGGTTCAGTGTATACTGCTTGGGTGATGGGTGCACCAAAATCTCACAAATCACCACTAAAGAACTTACTCATGTAACCAAATACCACCAGTTCCCCAAAAACCTATGGAAATAAAAAAGTTAAAAAAAAAAAAAGAATCTAGCAATAAACAATAAACATGTGATTCAGCATTTCCACTTCTAGGGATATACCCAAAGAATTAAAAGCAGAACTCAGGCCGGGTGCAGTGGCTCACACCTGTAATTTCAGCACTTTGGGAGGCTGAGGCAGGAGGATCACTTGAGCCCAGGAGCTTGAGACCAGCCTGGGCAACATGGCATAACATCATTTCTACCAAACATACAAAAAAATGGGCCAGGTGCGGTGGCTCATGCCTGTAATCCCAGCACTTTGGGAGTCTGAGGCAGGAGAATCTCTTGAACCCTGGTGATAGAGGTTGCAGTGAGCCAAGATTGTGTCACTGCACCCCAGCCTGGGTGACAAAGTGAAACTCTGTCTTAAAGAAAAAAAAAAGAAAATAGCTGGGCGTAGTGGTACACATCTGTAGTCACAGCTACTCTGGAGGCTGAGGCAGGAAGATGGTTTGAGCCTGGGAGATGGAGGTTGCCGTGAGCAGAGATTGCACTATTACACTCCAGCTTGGGCAACAGAGCCAGACCCTATCTCAAAAAATAATAATAGTAAAAGTAGAACTCAGATATTTGTACACCACGTTCATAGCAGTATCATCCACAAGAGCCAAAATGTAGAAACAACTGAAATAGTCATCAACAGATGAATAGATACACAAAATGAATATACATGTATGCAATAAAATATTATCTAGCCTTAAGAAGAAAGACTTCTTATACCTGCTACAACATGGATAAATCTTGAACACATTGTATTACATGAAATAAACTAAACATAAAAGGACAAATATGTACTGTTTCACTCCACCCATGTGAGGTGCCTCACAGGCAAATTCTTAGAGACAGAAAGTATACCATAGGTTACCAGCGGTAGGGGAACAGGGGGGTAATGGGTTATTGTTTCATCGGTACAGAGTCTCAATTTGGGATGATGAAAAAGTACTGGAAAGGGATCATAGCAGTGGTTGTATGACATTGTTAATGCACTTAATGCCCCTGGATGTACATTTAAGAATGGTTCCAGTTCTTGCTTCAGCAGCCATATACTAAAATTGGAATGATACGGAGAAAATTAGCATGGCCCCTGTGCCAGGATGACATGCACATTTGTGAAGCATACTATATTAAAAAATAAATAAATAAATGAAATCAGCTGGGCACAGTAGCTCATGCCTGTAATCCCAGCACTCGGGGAGGCTGAGGCAGGTGGGTTACTTGAGGCCAGGAGTTTGAGACCAGTCTGTTGAGAGCAGTCTGGCCAACATGGTGAAACCCTGTCTCTATTAAAAATATAAAAATTAGCTGGGCCTGGTGGCATATGTCTGTAGTCCCAGCTACTTGGGAGGCTGAGGCAGGATAATCGCTTGAACCCTGGAGTCGGAGGTTGCAGTGAGTGAGCCGAGACCGTGCCACTACACTCCAGCCTGGGTGACAGAGTGAGACTTGGTTGCAAAAAACAAACCAAACAAACAAACTATATATATGTATATATAATCCTGTCTTTTGCAGCAACATGGATGGGGCTGGAGGCCATTATCCTAAGTGAAATAACCCAGAAACAGAAAATCAAATACTGCAAGTTCTTACTTATAAGTGGGGACTAATCAATGGGTACACCTGGACATACGGAGGGAAATACTAGACACTGGGGACTCCAAGGAGGGGGAAGATGAGGGAACTGAGGGTTGAAAAATGATCTACTCGGTGCAGTCTTCATCCTTCAAGTTAATGGGCACGCTAGAAGTCCAAATCTCACCATTACGCAATATATCCATGGAACAAACCTGCACACGTACGCCCTCAATCTATTTTTACAAAATTTTTTCTGCACCCTCAAAAAAATAGAATTCTAAAAAGTGTCTATATTGAAACTCTGAATAAAATACTCAGCACTTACATATAAATTGTAACCATTTTGAAGTGTACAATCCAGGGCCATTAAATACAGTTTACAAATATAATTTAAAAGATGGTTATGGGGTAAAATGTTCTGTTTATTTTAGCATAATAAAAAATAGTAAAAACAAAAAAGCAAATGCGACATTCGAGAGGCTGAAGATAGGAGACAGATATCAGGTAAGAAAGTGATGCCTCAAAATTCTGCTAACTCCATTAGCCAGCATTTCATGTTGTTTTTTGTTTTTTTGTTTTTTTTTGGGCTGGATCTCAGCTCACTGCAAGCTCCGCCTCTCGGGTTTACACCATTCTCCTGCCTCAGCCTCCCGAGTAGCTGGGACTACAGGCGCCGCCACCACGCCCGGCTGGTTTTTTGTATTTTTTAGTAGAGATGGGGTTCATGTTGCTTTATAGCTTCCAGGTGCCCTTATATACCACTGTCTCTATCTTTAAAACATCTCTCGGGGATGGGATTGTACGCCCATTCACAAATGACTGAAGCTCAGAGATGTTAACTCACCCAGTGCCTTATCACTAGTCAGTAGCAGAGCTGTAACTTGAACACATTTCTCTTCAGTCAAAATACTGTGCTTTTTCAGTTTCTGCACAGTCACCTTCCTGCAGTGGTCACCACGCAGATTGCAGAAATGAAGCTCATTCCTAGTACCAGCGAGAAAGGCTAGTGAGCTGGCGATGTGTGCTGGCCCCAAGGACAAAACGGCCTGCACCCCGCACCTGGCCTTACTCTCACCCTCCCCTGGAGGGAGGGCAATAAAGTCTACAGTTGGGTTGACAGCACGAAATGCATTCGCTTTAAAGATACATCTTGACTATAAAATAAACAGACCCCCACCGCTCCCTCCTTAAAGCTTTATGTATTCAGGGATCTTTTTAAGGCATTGACCTCAAATTTTAATCTTCTGCATGCTCGAAACCAGTACTTCTCTCACAGCCCCATGGCACTCTTTCAAGAAAACTTTTCCATAGTTTCACATTCGAAGCCAGCATACTTGGCGTGAAACTGCTATTTACAAGTATGACGAGGAGTTTTCCCCACCTGGTGAAATTCATTCATATAATTTTCACTTTGTATGTGAGGTTAATCTCTTCAGGGCCCCATTTAGCACAAAGATAACCATATATCTTACAATTTTATGGTTGCAGAAGTCACTACATCAAACCATCCACTGGCTTTTTCTGAGCAAAGCCATGCATCTGTGTAATTAATCTAGACCCTTCTGCCTAAACCAAGCAAGTGCAGCTCTGCCTGTTGCAATCCATAGCAGCTTGAAAGATGGCAGGGAAGGCCCTTCAATTCTGATTTTCAACCCCCAGGTATCCACTCATGGATTTCCCTTTGTTCTTGGCATTCCTGCAGTGTGCTGTTAATTAAACTCCCCAAATTGTTATTTCCAGGCCGTGACTGCCTTGAGATGCCAAGAGTGGGTTAAGCAGACTCCACCTACTGACCATCTGCTCTGGATTTGCAGAACGCTTCTCCGGAACAGCAAATGTTGGGTTTCCAGGCTGGGCAGTGTGCTCGCCCAAACACTGCCCACTGAAGCTGGGGAGAGACAGTGGAGCCTTGTGGTTAGGAACCCAGGCTCCAAACCAGACCACTGGGGTTTCAATCCTGACTGCAGCACAAGCAAGTTCTGTGACATTGAGAAAGCCGCTTAACTTCTCAATACCTGGTTTCCTCATCTAAAAAGAGGAGATAATAATAGCATACTCACCCTGTAAGTAGTTGGGATTAAGTAGATTCTAATATGTAAAGTTCTAAAAATAGTGCTGGAAGTTGGGGAAGAGCTCAATATAGGTTAATTACTACCACTCTTAGTATTAATAATATATATCTTGATTTACAGGGTAATTCACTAAAATGCAAACCCTCAGACATTCCCTGCCAGTGCTTGTCAAAATCCACGGCTTTAATACTCAAAAGCAATTATGTTGAGTGACATCCCTTGGCCTTCCCCAAATCCTCTTAAATCTTTAGAGACTGCAGCAACTTGGAGGTTAAAGATGACAAATCTCCAGTTGTCAAAGTTTTGAGTCATTTACCTCCACACTTGTCATTTGAAGACCACTTTGTAATTTACAGAAGACTTTCTCTGATGACTCTACCCTGGCAAAACTCTAGCCTCGTGCCATATTGATTCAGCTCTAAGGGCTCATGAATTCTGGTGCTCTCTCATCTTTTGCATATGCCTTTCCCTTTGTGTAGCATGGCCACCTGGGAACATTTTGACCTTTTCCATTTTCCATAACTCTTCACGTGACTGTAGCCAATTAGAAACTGTAAAATGTAACCAATTATAAACTGTAAAAAAAGGGGAATGAAAGAAAGGAAAGAAGGAAATAAATAAAGGAATTGCATGCTGCAATGTGAACGAGTGACTTACTCCCTAAAGTCCGCTAGGGAGGTCTGGCTAGGATCCCATGAGCAGTGTAGGTGAGCTCCTTCCCAGAGAGCCAAGCCCACCGTGTGCACCCTTGAGCTTGGCAGCTCCTTTTTTCCTTCCGCTACACAAGTTCCCAATTAAATGGCAAATTCTCTTATTTTTTATTGCAAGTCCAACCTCAAATTTTCAAAAAGGCAAATCCATCCTTAGTTGTCCTGGAAGAGATGGTTCTTAGTCTTCAGCTGGAAGAGATGGCTCTTATTCTCTTGGCTTCATGTATGGCATGCTCAGTGGGCGCCCAGCTCTTCTGGCCCTGGCCCTGTTCACTTTGCTGATGCTTTGTGCTGAGACCAGCACCCTCTCAGTGAGCCCAGGCAGGAGGAAGGAGAAGGTCTTGTTCCGCTCCTCAGAAGAGCACTTCGGAGCGCAAATGGAGAGAAAGAGATTAGCTCTTTGACCTCCCAAGCTGCTGCTCTGCTTTTAGGACTTTTGCAATCTGAAGAGAAAGAAAGCGCTCCAGGCACATGAGAAGCCCAAAGTCAGGCACTGAGAGAGAAAGCAAATCAGCACCGTGACCTACCTCGGCTCCCAAAATGATGGCTTTGAGATTATGAAGAGCTAACAGTTTTGGACTCCTGATGAGAGAAACTTCTAGAGAAATCATTTTTTTTTTTTTTAATGCAGGAAAAGTTATAATATAAGGCACTGAGACAACACAAAAGATGCACTTAAGAAAACCCAACTAAAAAAAAAACAAAAAAAAACCTGGACTTTGAAGTTGGATGTGAAGAGTATACTGAATACAAATTTAATGTTTACAGTCTGGGTTTTGGGAACACCTCTCTGGTACCGTCGGGTTGATCATGAGCAAATGGCTTCATCCATCTGGGCTTTGAGTTTTCCCTTTAGATCCCCATGATACATTTCAGTTCTTGCTTTCATTTCCAGCAGTGTGCATTTGCAGTCTGAAATGCTTCTTGTTTTATTCATCGATGTCCTGTCATCTGTTATCCTAGAGTACGCAGAGTATCATTTCTCAGGATGCTGACGGCTCGTCTGAGCCAGGGGTGGTATGGGGGAAGGCGGAGTAACTAAGGCGCTTTATGCTAAATCATCCAGTGCTTTAGGCCTTCAAATAGGCCAGAGTCATGTCTAGTGCTGGCATCACGTGACTAAAGCTGGGAAGTGCCCGCAATGAGGACCCTCAAGGTGGCAGCAAGAACTTTCTTTTGCACATGGACTTGTTCATGTGAAAATCACGCTTCTGATACCGCCATCAAATCAGGACTTGTGTCTGTCAGTGTTTCAAAACCTCTGGATGATGGGAGGCCGACACGTGCTTACTAGCAAGGATCTGAAAGTGGTTTGAAATCACTGGAACACATTTTTCAAGATGTTCTGCCTTTTGGGAGATCCTGCAAACAGTAAATATCACCAAAACTAACTGTGCCAAGCAAACATACTCTCACAATTTAAATTGAATTGTCAGCTTTGTGTAACAAAAGTTTAAAATTATGTGTTGCATGAAGAATAAATGTACCCTATTATTTGAGTCAAAATTAAATTAAAGACTAGATGCACTTACTTTTTAATAGGCTTTTTACATTGTTATGGGATGTCCCTTAGTCATTTCTACCCAAGCCATATTTCTTTAAAGTGAGTAATATACATTTGCTATCTCTGGTATCCTTGACATTGCCAAAGCACACCATATTTCTTCAATATAACTTTCTTTCCTGGTAATAACAGTTGATCCATCTTAATATTACTAAAGTTTGGGCTTTCAGATTCGTATGAAGAATGATCTATTTCCACACAGTTTCACTCTCTTTGTTTAATTTTTGGTGACTCTGGCCACAATAGCAAATGCTACAGATACTGCTGCTCACTCCTGTGGTCCAACAAACCCTCTAGAGTAGGGTGGCCAGGTAAAAGAAAGGACTGGGTGTTTCTTTTATTTGCTAGGTCTGACAATCCTACAGCAGAGCGCTTCTAACATCCTCAGACCTCCTGTCTATACCGGCCTCTGCTTCCACCCTCTGTCTCCTCCCATTATCCCCCTTCTACTTGCTCCAGGCTTTCAGATCCCACAGGGCCCCCCTACTGGTCTCCCGTGAGCTGTTGCTTATGTGCTTACTTCTGTGCCTCCCCCCGACCCCCCATCTTGAAGTGCTGAATTTATAAGCAGGGTAGTCGCCACTGTAGAGTCTCGTCTCTAGCCTTGGATAGCTCAGCTTTGCTCTTAGCTTAAGTTCACCCTTGTGGCAATTTCTCCTATGTCTGTCATGTCCATGTGCTTGGCCCTTTACTGAGTGTGGCAAGAGGAAATTACCTTGTCCCAACGCATCTTTTATTCATAATGATGGATGACCAAAGCATCAGGCTGAAAGTAAAGAGAATTAAAAAGCCATCACTCTGGGGGTGGGTTGCTACCATAAAGGAACTTCTTAATGTGAAAATCATGTTTGCAATACCACAACCAAATCGTCCTGTGTGTCTGCAGGCCCTCCAGACAGAGGCCATGGGCTCTGCTTTCTTATTACCGAGTCACTGTTTCATTAAATGAGTTGGACTCAATAGAGTATAAGCAGAAAGCAATTACTTTTTTGTGTGTTAAGTTGAACGCTTCTGCTTTGCTCCTGGATGAAATCCCAGGCAGGTCTTACAGAATTACCAAATAGCCTCATTTCTCAGATAATAAAAATGTCCAGCTTAATTCAAAATTGAAATTTGTCATAAAATTTAAACCCTTTTCTCCCCACCAGGTTGGACCTGATACAAGATTGGGAGCCAAGAGTGGGATAGCCACTGGTTGCTTCAACCTCTCATTCTGGCTCCCCCAGAACTGGAGAAGGGTGGGAAGAAGAAAGACACAAAAAAGGACTTGCCTGGTTGTCACCATGAGTTTGGTGTTAGGCTGATTCTTTCTCCTGCGCAGCACTCTTCTGCGTTTGTTGGAGTC
>NW_012110585.1:1612346-1614327 GCF_000951045.1 Mandrillus leucophaeus | reverse complement strand
GAGCGAGACTCTGTCTCAAAAAAAAAAGAAAAAGAAAAAAAAGAAATGGAGGCGCAGAGAATTAAAGTATCTTGTCCAAAGTTGGGCAGCTGGGAAGAGGCTAAGCCAGAATTCAAACCGAGGACCTCAGGCCTCAGAGACTGCCCTTAACTATTGCCTCGCTGCTTCTCTGTGCATTGGTCCATTCTGATCTCTACCAGGTCTCTGAGCCTCTGAGAGCATGGCTTATGCTTTGCTTAACTCTGTAATCGCAGCATTTAGCTCCATGCCTGGCGTGTGGCACACACTTCAAGTTTGTGGAGTTGAACAAGTGGGTCTGGTGGAATGAGACTCCTCCTGTGTCTTATTTTTGCCAAAGCCTCCAAACTGAGGGTCATGGGTGATACGTGCGCTCCATATTCTGAAGAGAAAGGTCGGCCCGGTCACCTTGAATCTATACAGAGTGGAACACATGGGTCCGGAACACGTGGGTCCAGCAACCACCTATGCCTCTGATGAGGCTAGCGGCTCTGGGAAGAAAAGAAAGATGTCTTCGAAGAGCATGTACAGAACTAGAGAGAGCAGTGTTGCCTTTCTTCTCCTCCCTGCCTCCAGCCCCACTAAAGGTAAGTGAAGAAGGGCGTTGGAGAACCACCAGGTGGGGGCTGTTTTCTGGAAGGGGAAGCTGGCACTCACTTGCTGGCCAAGTGCGGGCTGAGCTGCCCACACTCTTGAGCCTCCCCCAGGCTGTGACTGCACAGGGCACGGGAGGGTCCCTGGGAGAGCTTGAAATGTGGCCCTTGGGTTTGAGGGTCCTGGAACTGGGGCCTGAAGCAGCCCAGAGGCAGAGAACTGGCTGAAGTCCCCACTAGGCAGGGAGAGAAGAGCGGGCAGCCGTGGGGGTGCCCTGTAATCCCCAGTTTAAAAAAGACCAGAGCCAAGTGGGATGCCTGCCAGAGGGGAAGGAGCCTGGGAGCAGACTGCAGGCAGGGAGAGCTCAGGGGCACCCTAAGAAATAATCTAAAAGCCCATGGCCTTTGTTGAGGATGGTGTCCTCATGCACAGCCACATAGATCTGAGAGAGTTGTTTGTCAGGAGGTAGGGAGGTATCCCTAAAGAATCCACAAAAGGGTCCCATGGGAAATTTCCAATATGTGTACATAGGCAATGAGAGAAAGCATTACACAGCTCAGAGCAAACCACAGCTGGCTGAACCACAGGTCCCTGGACCAAACCAGGAGCAGGAGAGAGTAGGTTAGAGGCAGGAAATGTGGTTGGGGGAGAGAAGGGAAAAACTTCTATTGGATGAGAAAGTGAAGTTTTGGTTTAGATTATACTGGACTGGCTGATATCTGAAAGTTGACCAGACCTCTTTAAGTTCTGCCCAAGATGTCACCAAGCTGTGGTGAAGGGACAGCTCAGTCAGCTCTCTAGAGGCCATGGTGGAGAAACACAAGGCTATTTCCTGATGTGGCCGAGCACACCAGCCTTTTCTGTCACCGAGTGCACAAGGAAGCCGCGGGCAGGTGGGTGGGTAGCAGAATGTTAACAGGTAACTGCATTTCCCCAGTTCTAAGACACAATTTTCTTTAAAGAGAACATTTTGATGTTTCTGAAATTCAGTGCCCTATAAATCTAAGTTCACATGTATTATTTTTCCTCCAAAGACATTTTTACAATTTATGCTGTCTTAAAATGTATCACATCTTAGGATGGAGACTAGTTTGTAATGACAGCTGATGAGAGGCTTTACGTTTCTTAAAGTGCTCTCGCTGGCATTATTGCAGGTTGAATGTCACTCTCTGACCTTCCTTGTTCTTGTGCAGCCTGGGTAGGAAAAGGCCAGAATAGGAGTGAGCAGGGTTGGCCTGAGGTTGTGGGGTAGAAAGCACAGGGTACTCACGCCCAAGTTCTTGGCCGAGGATGTCCAGGAACCACAAGATTACCCAAGATTTTGAGTTCCAGTGGTGAGGTAGGGCCAAGAATATAATCTGAAGTACAA
>NW_012110585.1:1609478-1610591 GCF_000951045.1 Mandrillus leucophaeus | reverse complement strand
GGCTTGCTGCAAGCTCCACCTCCCGGGTTCATGCCATTCTCCTGCCTCAGCCTCCCAAGTAGCTGGGATTACAGGCGCCCGCCACCACACCCAGCTAATTTTTTTTTTGTATTTTTAGTAGAGATAGGGTTTCACCACATTAGCCAGGATGGTAGTGAGACCCTGTTTCAACAAAAAAATCTATAAATTACCCAGACGCAGTGGTGAGCACCTGTAGTCTCAGCTACTTGGGAGGTTGAGGTGGGAGGATCACTTGAAACCAGGAGTTGGAGGCTCCAGTGAGCTATGATTGCACCAGTGCACTCCAGCCTGGGTGACAGAGTGAGACCCTGTCTCTAAAAAATAAATAAATAAATGTTTTTAAAATAAATAAATAAAACAGGGAAAGTATCCATCTGCCCACTCGCCTGCCCACCCCTGCAGCCCCTGGTATTCTCCTCTCTCCATGGGGGTGCCTTCATTTCTCAAGCCCTGTCTCTTCTCTGCTCCCTGGCAAGGGAGGCTCCAATCACAATCTTCTCTTTGGGCTTTACCAGTCTCTGTACCCACCAGTTCTGAGCCACACAGGAAATCTTTCTGAGTGATCTCGGAGGCCTCTCTTGCTTTGTCTAGAGTGAGGAGGAAATACCCACGCCGCTTCCTCCATGCGGGCGGCTAGGGTGCAGGTGGTGGGAATGCCCAGCTTCCACCAATGCTCTTCAGACCAATCCTTGCCACTGGTTGCTTCAACCTCCTCCTAAATTCCTAGTCTTCTCTTTTACGTCGTTGAAGGAGATGACCAGAACAAGTTTTGGGCCACCCCTACAAAGATGATCTAGAATCCCCTTGAGGTAGTTTTCAGCTTTGGGGGCCTCACCCAAATTTCAACACAGAAGAGTATCATCTTAATTACAGTTACTGTTTCCTTAAACAACTTCTATAGCATTGAAAAGTCGCTTTTGGATGGAGAGCTTCTAAAACGTAATCACGCTAAATTTTGACTTGTTTTACTCTTAAGTTTATTTCTCGGGAGAGAGAGGAAGCGACACAAAGGATGCTGTTCTGAACCTAATATAAGTGCTTTGAAGGGAACAGAAGACATAATTAGATATGCATCTCATATTTTAAGAAAGG
>NW_012110585.1:1599220-1605548 GCF_000951045.1 Mandrillus leucophaeus | reverse complement strand
CTGGGGGTGGTGGCTCAGACCTGTAATCTCAACACTTTGGGAGGCTGAGGCAGGAGGATGGCTTGAGCTCAGGAGTTAGAGACTGCCGTGAGCCATGATTGTGCCATGGCACTGTAGCCTGGGCAACAGAGAAAGACCCCGTCTCTAAAATTTAAAAAAAAAAAAAGAAGAATCTGAGAGTCCACAAAAGCAAATAGTAACTTCATTTTTTTATGGGTGCAATATTAATCTCATTTTCTTCGTAGTGTTAGTATCCTAGCACATTAAGGGAATTCATAGAACAAAGCAAATTTGATAAAGTTCCTTAAAAACAGGGAGAAATACACAAGTTAAATAAAATACAATTTGGAAAATTCCTAAGTGATTAAAACTCACACCCAAAGAGAATAAGCTGTACCGTGAATGAATATTAATAAGTCATTGTCCAAAGGAAATGAACATTTATTTATTTCTCTATTTATTTCTTTTCACTGCCATTAAAGTTCTTATTAATGATTCAAAGCAATAGAAAAAAAATCCTGGTGGAATTATCTAATGTTTTTGCCACGACCGTGGTTATTCGAGTTAGTAACATGTGTATGACCTTTATTTGTGGGTAAGAATAACTTGGTTCCTTGTTTGTGGAGAACAGTGGTTAGTAGAACATTTTAATTTAAACCTTAAGTCCTGTTAGGTGATGAGAGCAGGTGTTTCATGCTGCAGGTACTACCTTTTTCTCTTCCAGCTCTTCCAGTGGTATATTATGGATAATGCTTCATAGTCATAAAATTCTGACAATATTCAAGATGTCACTTAATCACTCTCCATGTCACAATCAATCATCCCCTCTAGCTAAACATACTGGGTTCTTTCAAGCCATAATATGTTGTGGCACTTAGACCTTTAACCTTCTGTCTGTCCGTGAACATGGCCTGGTTTACCAGTGTTGCTCTTAAGATGTGACACCTAATTATCAACTCCAATTCTCCAGATAAGGTTCCTTAAAAACAGGTAGAAATACACAAGTTGTATTAAAAGCACTTAAAAGCACAAGATGATGATGTCCAGCCTTGATCTAGAAACTCTTCTTCTATTAAAACAGTCTGAAATCGTACCATTTCTGTAGTATGTGCTTCATACATCTGGCACTGACTGAGTTTGTAAGCTGAAGCTCTCCAGTCTTTTTCACTTGAACTGCTATTAAAACAAGTGTTCCCCATCTTGTCCCTACTGATTTCCTAGAAATAGAATGGCTAGAAATTAATTTCTGTTGCATTTAACTTCTTAATTTTAGTTTAACACACCAGCTAAAAATTTTTTAACTTAAATGTATCATTGGTATATTAGTTTAGCACAAGTCATCTTCATTCATTCAACAAAATCTTGAGTACCTAAAATACACTGGATATATCATAAGCAATAAATCTTTAAGATACGAGGTTCAAATATTTATAATCCACCATAGAACCAATATATTTGAGAAGAAATAACCAAGGAATTCTAGATAGCTGGAACCTATTCCATACCTGCAGCACGTTTCTCTCACAGCATCAGTGCATCAGGGAAGGCAGTGGAGCTTCCCCTGGCTTTCTGCCAATTCAGCTCCCAATTCTGCTTGCTTCAGATGTGATTAGATTCACATTTTCTTCGTAGTCTAAACAAGCTCTTCTTTTCTCTTTACCCTCAGAAATTAGATCTTCAAATGTTTTCAGTCTTGTAAGATTCCCTGGATTTACATGTCAACTCTCATCCCTCTGATGTTGGTGGCTTGAACTTTTCCCCCTTCCACGAATTCATCACTTCTACATAGGAAACAGTTGGGTATTTATCTGGGGCATGGTAGCAAGAGTAAATTTCTCCGAATGAGAACTGGTTTTTCCTAAAAACATCTGTGTGAGAGAAAGTCAGTCATGCTACTTCTCCAAGCCTCGGCTTCGTTCTTTGTCAACAGAACGTCATGATGACAGGCTTAACAGAATCATTGACTCATCCTGTGTGCTAGGGCATTACAGTGTACTGGTTTGGGATGCTCCTGTAGAGGGCCCTCCTTGTGACAATGAAAATTCTTGGTTTTGCAATAAGGACAGGGAAGAGAAAGCTTGGTAGAAGAGTTCTGCTGGCTACAGTGAAGTTCTGGCTTTAGACTGACTCTGAACCCTGCAAAAATGGTCTGTGTACTCAGCTTTGAATCATTCATTTTGAAAACTGTGGCCCCTTTCAGAAAAGTGTTCTTTTGAAGGAGACGGGGAGAAAGAAGGAGGGATACTTCAAGTGTGTATGTATGTGTATAATCCACATAAAGAAAAATTATTAAAGTTGAACATGTAGTTATACAGAGAACATTTGTATAACCACTGAGAGATCGCTTTGTAAAATAGAGTTTAGTTTTAGAGTACTTTCATTTATTTATTCATTCTTTCATTTATTAGAGATGGGGTCTTACTCTGTCACCCAGGTTGGAGTGCAGTGGCATGATTATGGTTCACCATAACCTTGAACTTTTAGACTCAAGATATCCTTCTACCTCAGCCTCCCAAGTAGCTGGAACTACAGGCACATTCCATCATGCCTGACTTATTTCTTTTTTATTTTTTGTGGAGATGGGGTCTCGCTATGTTTCCCAGACTGGTCTCAAACTCCTGGCCTCAAGCGATCTTTCTACCTTGGCCTTCCAAAGTGTTGGAATTATAGGCATGAGCTACCACACCTTCCCTGAGTAGTTTTAGATTCACAGCAAAATTGAGCAGAAGGTACACAGATTTTCTATATACCCTCACCCCCTAATCCCGCAACCTCCTGGATTATCAACATCTCCCACCAGGGTGGCACATTTGTTAAAATCAATGAACCTATATTGACATCATTATCACATAAAGTCCAGAGTGCTCGTTAGGGTTCACTCTTGGTGTTGTACATTCTTTTTTTATTTTTATTTATTTTTGTTTTTATTTTTTTGAGACAGAGTCTCGCTCTGTTGCCCAGACTGGAGTGCAGTGATGCGTTCTCAGCTCACTGCAACCTCTGCCTCCTGGGTTTAAGTGATTCTCTTGCCTCAGCCTCCCAAGTAGCTGGGATTACAGGCGCCTGCTACAACGCCAGTTGATTTTTGTGTTTGTAGTAGAGATGGTGTTTTGCCATGTTGGCCAGGCTGGTCTCGTACTTCTGACCTCAAGTGATCTGCCCACCTCAGCCTCCCAAAGTGCTGAGATAACAGGCATGAGCCACTGCGCCTGGCAGGTGTTGTACATTCTATAGATTTGGATATATGACATGTGTCCACCACTATGAGACCTTTTTTAAATTGCTCAAAATGCCCATACTGAAAGTTCACCACCACAGAGAGCTCGCTGATCCCAGGATGTCAGCTCACTAGAGCTGGGGACCTAGGTCTTCTGTCTAGCTGATTCCTCTCTCTCAAGCCTGGAAAGTATAAGTAACCACTTGTATGCTTGGCAGTCCTGCCTTACCCTGGCTCCCACGGAGGCCAGATGGAAAAACCTTCCAAAGGAGCAGGAGAACAAGAGCTCTTTGGGGCTCTGGCAGAAGGTGCCTCCCCCTCTGAGAAGAGGGGTCACTGCAGTCACTGTAGACCAGTCAGGAGTCCAGCCCTGCCATCTGCCTGGCTGGAAAGACCAGCCTGGAAAGAAATTGTGAACTAGGGAAACTCATCTTTGGGGCTCCTCTCGCTGACTCTTAACACCCCCTACCACTTTTCCCATTAGCTACCTAATTGTCTTCCTAACATTTGGATGACAATCCAGATTCATCCTGCTACACAGCAACCCCAAGTGAATGGGAACTCAAGCTTAGCTGGTAAGAGTTTAGACAGTAGCAGTCAGGGAGCACCCTTTCAGGTTCGAAGGAAAGAAGCCATGAAGTTGGAGCAACAAGCAAAAGAGGGGAAGATTTTCCTTGGGCCCCTCTCTGTCTGCCCTTCCCCAGGAAAGACTGCAAGGTCATTGTGATGCACCAAACTTCCAGTCCAGCTGGCCTGCCGTGGAGTGATCAGCCCTCTCCATTCCTCCAAAACCGGTCACAATTTGAAATTCTGTTCAAGTACATGGAAACACAACTTCCAAGCAAGTTCATTAAGCAAACAAACAAACAAACAAAGAAAAAACCAAAATGTGAGTGTGCTACTGGTCATCCCACAGAGACTGCAACAAGGTCAAGGATAAATTTTGTGAGCACAGAGTTCACAAGACACTTCCACGTAAGTGCCAAACGTGACTCACTGGCGTCATCATTATCAATGACAATTTAATGCCATGCCTTTTTGGAAGAACATTCAGCATATTACAAATATTCTGAATTAATGTCTAGAATTATAAAATGCTATGGAGAAAGCCAAGTGTATGTTTCATCTCTAGCTCCTGTGACTTTCTTAACCAGCATCCCTCTACAGAAGCAAGGATGAATGGGGGAGTCACATTCTCTCTCCTTCCCTTGTTCCCTCTAACTAGCTGTGGTTGTTCTAAGATGCCAGGGCCTTCTCTCCACTAGCAGTGGCGAGTCTGAGAGTGTTCAGGTTCAAAGCACATGGCGTCTTGATGGGCATGCCAGCTGGAGCCAGACTGTCTGGTTTCTAGTCCCAGCTGAGTTCAACCCTCCATCTGCCTCAGTTATCTCAACTGTGAAACAGTAATAACAATACAACATCCCAATAGCAAAGACTTGGAATCAACCCAAATGTCCATCAGTGACAGACTGGATTAAGAAAATGTGGCACATATACACCATGGAATACTATGCAGCCATAAAAAAGGATGAGTTTGTGTCCTTTGTAGGGACATGGATGCAGCTGGAAACCATCATTCTTAGCAAACTATCACAAGAACAGAAAACCAAACACCGCATGTTCTCACTCATAGGTGGGAACTGAACAATGAGATCACTTGGACTCGGGAAGGGGACCATCACACACTGGGGCCTATCATGGGGAGGGGGGAGGGGGGAGGGATTGCACTGGGAGTTATACCTGATGTAAATGACGAGTTGATGGGTGCTGATGAGTTGATGTGTGCAGCACACCAACATGGCACAAGTATACATATGTAACAAACCTGCACGTTATGCACATGTACCCTAGAACTTAAAGTATAATAATAATAATAAATAAATAAATAATAATAAAACCATTGAAACAACAACAACAACAACAACAACATCCCTCATGGAATTAAATACATAAATATTATTTCCTGCCATGCTCTAATCAATCTTGTCTTCTCATCACTCATCTGAACAGCTCTTATTAAGGCTGCTGTAATATCCCAACGGAAGTTTGTCAGGCCTCATCTTATTTGGCCTGTCGACAACTCTTGACATAGTTGA
Source organism: Mandrillus leucophaeus (assembly GCF_000951045.1). Taxonomy (NCBI): domain Eukaryota; kingdom Metazoa; phylum Chordata; class Mammalia; order Primates; family Cercopithecidae; genus Mandrillus; species Mandrillus leucophaeus. The sequence goes on along the minus strand of NW_012110585.1, from coordinate 1,600,235 downwards.
TTGTCTTTTTTGGAGCACTGCTTTGCTTGATTCTCAGAATAACAGTGTATTATGGTTTTCCTTCTGCCTCACTGGTTGTATCTTGATCTCTTTTTCTTTATGATTCCTCCTTATTTTCTAGACATTGGCATGCCCCAGAGCTCAGTGCTGGGACTTCTCTTCCAAACTCACTCAACACTCAGTTCATCTGTCTGGTCTTGTGATGTGAAATGCATCTAAGCCCACCTTAATATTCCTAGGCTGGACTCTGCCATGGACTGCAGACTAACCCAATGCTTCTCTCAAGTTCTCAAGTTATATCCGTCGTAAGCATCTCAAACTTAATAATATGCAAACCCAAACTCCCATTTCACCTCTTCTCTAAATAGCTTCTTGGGCAATTTCTCCCATTTCAGTAAAAATCAACTCTATTACTCTAGTTGCTCAGGAAAAAGTCCTTGGAATCATCACTGACTTCTGTTTTCCTCTTGTGTACTACATCCAATCCATCAGCAGATCCTGTGGGCTCTACCTTCAAAATGTAACCAGGTACTGACCCCTTCTCACCACTTCCACTGTTAATACCACAGGGTCAGAGCCACCATCACCTCTGCCTGGATAATTGCAGTAGCCATTTAATTGGCCCCCTGATGTCCCAGTCTATTTTCAACCCAGCAGCTAGAGGATGCTTTCATTTTATTTTTATTGACAAATAATTGTGTCTATTTGTGGGGTACAATGTGATGTTTTAATATATGTAGACACTGTGGAATGATTAAATCAAGCTAATTACCATATCCATCACTAGAGGAGGCTTTTAAAACATGTCATGCCTATGCTCATAATTCTCTGGTGTGCTCCCTGTCCAACTCAGGGTAAAAGCCTATGCCCTTCTAGAGGCCTGCAAAGTCCCAGCCAAACTTTCTCTCGCAGCTACCTCTGGTCTCATACACCACTCTCCTTGTTCACATCACTCCTTCCTTCTTCCCCTCCCCTCCCCTCTCCTCCCTCCCTTCCCTCCTTCCTTCCTTCCTTC
>NW_012110585.1:1581281-1599150 GCF_000951045.1 Mandrillus leucophaeus | reverse complement strand
AAGCTGCTTACACCTTGGGGTCTTGGTTTCGTCTGGCTGATTTTGTCCTGGCTTGCTTGTTCACTTCCTTCAGGCCCCTGCCCAAATGCCACCTCATCAATAAGGCCTAAAAACAGCAATATCTGCCTCCTGCATCATCTGTTCCCTTCAACTGCTTTCTTTTTCTCCATACGACTCAATACTACCTGGTGTTCTACCCATTTTCTTCTTTATTTGTGCTTTGCCTGGAAACCCCCAGTAAAGCATCATCTCCACAAAAATGGAGGTTCTGTGTGGGTCATCGCTGTATCCCTAGAGCCTAAATCTGTGCTTGGGATACAAAAGTCTTTCAGAAAAATACTTTGAATGAATGAATGAATATATGAACAAATAGTATTTAAAACATGGGGGCTGGGCACGGTGGCTCATGCCTGTAATCCCAGCACTTTGGGAGGCCAAGGCAGGCAGATGATGAGGTCAGGAGACTGAAACCATCCTGGCTAACACAGTGAAATCCTGTCTGTACTAAAAATTTGAAAAAAGTAGCTGGGCATGGTGGCAGGTGCCTGTAGTCCCAGCTATTCGGGGGGCTGAGGCAGGAGAATGGCATGAACTCAGGAAGCAGAGCTTGCAGTGAGCCGAGATCGCGCCACTGCACTTCAGCCTGGGCAACAGAGCGAGATTCCATCTCAAAAAAACGAAACAAAAAAACATAGTAAACACCCAATACATTCTTGCTGGGTGAATGAATGAATGAAAAGCATTTATAGCAAGATTTGACACCTAAGAGGTCAAGCACTAGATGAATGAATGAATAAATACCACTTAGAAGTGGCAGGCACATGGAGAGCACTCCAGAAATACTTGTTGAATGAATGAAATAAAGCATTTAGAACAGTAGCAATACATAGTGAACCTTCAGTAAATTTTAACATTTAGATTCCAATGTCGAAATTCCATCATCAAGGGGTACCACTCTCCCTCACACTCACAAAGGATAAAAGAAGCTCCTAAGTCAGTGCTGAGAGTAGGGAGGAGGGGAAAATGTAGAATGAATAGGAGCAGGAGGCCCATCTCTGGGAACCTGGGGAGGGATGTCCAGGAGGTCCCAGGACAGGCCCTGGGAATGAGAGGGCCTTGAGTGGGCTCCAGTCTCTTGCATTTCCATCCTGAGGCTTCCACAATTCTTGTCTATTCTGATTGTGGAGCTCTGAATATTTGGGGATTAACAGTATAATCTGCTATTCTCAGATGCAACATTTCCTTACCATCAAACAGTTCCCTTCCAAGTACAGCTTAAGGAGCACAGGAAACGGAGGTAACTACCACAATGGAAAACTTCTATTTTGTCCTTGCTCTTTGTGAATTCCATGCCATCCTTCAGGACATTACATTTTCAACCCTGAAATTGTGTAACTGGGAGGCTTGAGTTTCCAAAAAGTGTCACAACTGCTTCACAGATCTATCAGCTATTTGCTTTTTAGTGTGAATTAATTTCCTCGGCTTTCTCCTCCAAACCCCTTATTGATGCCAGCCTTAACTCAAGAAGGAGGGGTTTGCTTGGGATGGGAGAAAGATTAAGGGAGAAATTTTATCATCCGGTTGCCAGGGGAAAGAACAGTGAAGGCATTTTTGCAAATACATGGGCCTCAGAATAATACGAGTTAAGTTGGTTGGAGAGTGGAAGTTCAGGGGTGAGGGTGAGATCAAATGTAAATTTCTTCCAAATGAAAACCAGGCAGTCTCCATATTGACTGCAATCATTGTGTGAGGCCGAGAAACTCAACTCTCACAACCCTATTCCAGGGCAAGGGTTTGATGCTAATTCGGCTGGGCAACTGGGACCCAAGGGAAACCTCCCTGCAAATGTTCCTCTAAACTTCTTTTTTCTTTTTGCTCCTTTGAAGGATCTCAGCTTACAAGGCTATGTCAGTACTTGAGCAATCCCAATGAAGCGTCTGAGTGTCCAGTTCTCTGAGGTCCAGAATTGGCATCGATTCCATGAATGCACTGGCCTGGCAGGCATTTGTCCTCCTCCTCCTTCCTTGCATGGAAATTTTTTGAATTTTGTGGGTTTGACACATTAACTCTGCAAATGCTGACTCTTATCTATAAGGAGCACTGCTGCCTCCTTGCCTAGAATTTGCAGCCACAGGGATGAGTTTAGGAAGCATTTGCTTTCCTCGCAAAGACCAGGGGCTAGGTCTTTCCCAGGGAGCTCCATGAGTAAAATTACAGGAACCAACTTTTAAGAAAACTCACCAAGGGAAACTTGCAGGTTAATAAATCAGAGGGGGCTTGTTTCTAATATTTGTAGATTCTCAATTACTCAATGGATAATCTGTAAGATCAGAGAAATTTAAAGCAAAAATTATAAACTTCCAGGGCTGCTTAGAGATCTGTGATGCACATTTGGGATCTCAGGATCTGTCCCTGTTTGGAATATCAGGAAACTTAAAGTTATTAATGTACATCATCGATGTCCAGTCCTTCTGTCTTTTCTGCAATGTTCCAGCCATCTTATCCTTAAGCTACTTGCCATAGGAATAAACTGTCACCACTGAGGTGACCAGTCCATCCTGGGTTAACTTTACCTCTCAGAAAATTCTTTATAATTGGCAGTAACCAGTAACTCCAATTAATAAATACAGTTTAAAAAATCAAATATGATTTTTGAAATGACAGTCGGGATAGCCCTAACTACACCCTAGTTTGGTTCCTGCAAATCCATGGAAGTCACTGCTGATAAAAGTGAAATCCCATGGCCATGAAAGTCGCCACCAATCCTGCTTTATACACTGTGGGCCTTTCCAACAGATAGGGCAATTTGACTTTGTGAGTAATGCTATTGACAGCTACAGATGATACAGTGCTTACCCACAAGATGGGCACTGTGTGTGTGCTGGCACCTAAGTGGATCCCCTCATTCCCACAGCAGCGCTGTGAAGAGGATGGTGTTGTCTCCACGTTGTAGATGAGAAAACTGAGAGGTTAGGGTGGTGGTATGAGTCAGTAGTAGGGCTGAGAATTGACGCCTGGCAGGTTTCTTTTGCAAGCTTCTGATTTCCGCGCAATGTCTCCTCTCAGGTGAACCCTCTCTCTAGCCACTCCCTGTGGGCCCAATGGCAGAAGTCAAAGAAGAGCGCCCGGCCAACCATGGAGCCACCCAAACGAGCCAGTTCAGGGTCATTCCCTTCTGATATCTCCTCAGCTTAATGGAAATGCAATTCCAACTATCAATTCCTAAAAGGGATTTCAGGAAAGTACTAATAGTCAATGACATTTCTGGATTCCCTTAAAATCTGGGATGCATTTATCTTTTATATAACAATAACTTACATAATCACAGAATCCCAGAATTTCAGAGTTGGTTAGGACTTCGCACATCATCTAATTCAGGCTTCTTCCTGATGTATCTGTTGGGAATAATTTCATAAAGAGGGAACTGAAAGTTCTTTTTTTCTTAAGAAGTGAATAAATGCGAGTGGCAGGCCTAGAATAGTTGCTTTGCTCTGCAGCTCCTTTGGGAAAAATAAGAGAACCTGAAGCGAAGTCCTTGGCTTCGAAGGTTTGAAGGGTGGAAGACAAATACTAGAGCCAAATCAGAGCGTTCTACTGGCCTCCCGTGTTCTCTGGCTCAGTGTACTCATGGTCCAACTACTGCTATGTAGAGAAATCTCCCTGTCATATAGATTTCTGTTAGCTACCTGGGACTAAGAAGGCAACTCAGCATTTCCCAGCTTTTTTCCAGAAGCCATAGAGGACAAAAAAGGTGGAAAGTCTCTACTATATGAGGCTGATATTTTCAAGAACCCAAACTGTTGGTCTGTTCTCCCATACATTGAGCTGCTGTTGAGCCCTCATAGGTTAGTCACTATCTCTAAGCCCCAATTTTCTTATCTTCAAAGGGAGAATATCAAATGTACCTACCTCCTAGGATTCCCATGAGGATTAAATAAGAAAGCCTTAGTAATCTGCTTGGAAAAGACCCTAGCACAGGTTAGCACTCAACTAAATAATGCCTATTGTCATTCTTATCACTCTACTGGCTGGTGACAGAGATAGATTAAGGACGCATTTCTACATAAAAATGCTTTATATTTGCATTTTGATTGGTCTTTTAAATTTTCTTTAATCATCTATTAGTGCCTGTTTTCTTCTAATTCATGCCATGGGTATTTAAGGCTTTTGTTGAAACTGAACTGTTTGTAGGTGTGTCTTCAGACCAATATGGGAGGTAGAGAAGGGGAGAATGTAAACAAAGGAATCCAGGGATTTTTGCCTTTCTTCCCAGATACATAAGCTCAGAGGGAAAAATATCTTCACTGCCTTATTCTAGGGGGAAACTCTTAGAAACTCTCTGGTTAGTTTTATCAATGATCAGTTATTGAGAATTTAATGTGCTTAATCTCTACGTACATTATCTCATCCAATCCTCACAACTGTTAGTTGAGATAGATTAATTTGTCCCATTCTCTGGATGGCTTTCCCAAGATCACCTACTTGGCATGTGGCACAGACAGGCTTTGAGCCTATTTTTATCTCACCCCAAGGCCCAGGCTCCTAACCACCATGCTATACATGTTTACAAAAAAGCCAGTGGATCTATGTCCTGTCTTAAGGCTCAGCCCAATGAAACTGAGAAAGAAAGTAGGAGTGTGTCGTGTTATTTGCAGAATATCTACTCTGGCAAATTTAGGGATCTCTGAAGGAGGTCAGAAGGACTGGGTAATCTCTGGGAAATCTCTGTAAGAGCAGGGCTTTGACAAAGCGGTGTTGCAACACAATTGCTCTAAGGGCCCAACTGGGTAGTTTCTGGGAGCAGTTTCTAACGGGGAACTCACTGAGAGGCAGCTGAAATGGGTTAGACGTAGCCTCCAAGGTTACCCATTGCCAAGAATGCCTCTGTCCTGCCATCTCCCCAGCACACGGGGCCAACCGCGGGCCCACAGCCCTGATCTCCCTCAATCCTTCAAATCACTGCAAATAAAAAATGATAAAAATAACATTTTACAGGAGCAAGTAATATTGTCTTAATCTTACATTTAGACTAAATAAGTCTTGAAAAGTATTGAAAATGATATCAAATATTAGGTTTTTTATTTCAATGTTTCTTTTAGATTCAGAGGGTTTATATGCAGGTTTGTTACCTGGATATATTGTGTGATGCTGAGGTTTGGGGTAAGAATGATCCTGTCACCCAGGTACTGAGCATGGTACCCAATAGGTAGTTTTTCAGCCCTTGCCTCCCTCCCTCCCTCCCCTCTCTAGTAGTCACCAGTGTCTATTGTTCCTATATGTGCTCAATGTTTAGCTCCCACTTATAAGTGAGAACATATAGTATTTGGTTTTCTGTTCCTGCATTAATGCACTTAGGATAATGACCCCCAGCTACATCCACATTGCTGCAGAGAATATAATTTCATTCTTTTTCATGACTGCATAGTATTCCATAATGTGTGTATCTATTTTCTGTATCCAATCTACCATTGATGGACACCTAGGTTGATTCCATAACTTTGCTATACAAGTTTTTAAGAGGGTGCTTACTTTGCGAACTCAGCTTTAAGACAGACCCCGGCCCATCCCCCAAAGTCAGTGCTATATAGAAATCCTAGAACTGAGCCAAGATGAAGAGCATCAAGAACAGAAAGCTTTGCTTGGTGTCTTAAGAATATGGGGCGGCCAGGCGTGGTGGCTCACACCTGTAATCCCAGCACTTTGGGATGCCGAGGCAGGTGGATCAAGAGGTCAGGAGTTCCTGACCAGCCTGACCAACATGGTGAAACCCCGTCTCTACTAAAAATACAAAAATTAGCTGGGCATGGTGGCATGTCCCTCTAATTCCAACTACTCAGGAGGCTGAGCCTGGAGCAGGAAAACAGCTTGAACCTGGGAGGCAGAGGTTGCAGTGAGCTGAGATTGCACCTTTGCACTCCAGCCCGGGTGATAGAGCAAGATTCCTTCTCAAATACACACACACACACACACACACACACACACACACACACACGGGGCACACTGGGCACCCAAGCAGAGATATGGTCTGCTATGCAAACTGGGGGAAATAAGATTCTGGCAGCAACTAAGTGTAAATATTGAAAAGGCATCTTGAAGTGACAGTGTGTTTGGTCTGGATGCTCTGTGCTTCCAGTAGGTTCCCCCATGATGTCTTAACTTAGGGTTAACCTCTCTCTAGCCACTCTCCAGGGACCCTGCAGGGTTGAAGGGTTGATTTTCTTCAATTCTCCAGACCAGCCTTTTAAAAATAAAGATAAGAACTGGATGAATAGAACATTAAGAAAAATGTTTGGGAAGGATGTACTTGGATATGGAGTTAGAAACAAGGCCCTGTGTGCTGATGCCAATATATTTTCTAGATTGCACTTTTAGTCTCTTATGTGGATGTTTGACTCTGCTGTGTTCTCTCCCCTCTCCCTCCTCATGTGGAGAGAGAGGATAATCTCTGAATTGACCTTAGCTAGGGATGGCTCTTGTTGAATCCAAAGGGAGAGTCAGCCATGAGTGGCACAGCCCAAGGCAGGATGAGTGAGAAGCAGGAGACATATAACTTGTCTACAGACCCAGTGCTCAGGGGAGGAGATCCCAGTGGTCAGAGCCTGAATTCAGGTGTTACAGGTTGGTAACTCATCTCTTTCAATGGGACAAATGTGAATACTATAGGGCAATAGATTATCTATAAGTCTTTTAATTCCAGAAATCTAAATGAGGCCCCTAAAGGTGTTCAGAAGATCTTTGTAAACAAGGTGAGACACTAAAAGAAAGACTGGCATATAGCTTTAAGAGTTGGGAGAATCTGCTGCAATGCACAATATGCAAGTGTTTCTCTAAACAGAGACCAGCATGGTGTGCTCCATGATATATTGACGTTCATGGCTCTGGGTCATAATGACTATGGATTTGGCTCTTATGGGAATGTCTTTATCCAGTGGGGGAACATAATGTGAGGTTATAGGGACCTCCAGTCTCCAGCTCTAATGTTCCTTAATATTATAGTATGCCAGTAGAAATCAGGGACTAAGAAACTCTGGAAAAAGAGTAGCCCTGGTAATCAAGAGTGGCACTAACCAAATTTGGCAAACTCAGTGAAGGTGTGTCATAGTTTTGGAAACTTGTTTATTCAATGGAATGAGAATACTCCTAATTAATAAACTGGGTTTATTGGATTGGATCTGCAACCTTTTTTTTTTTTTTTTTTTTTTTTGAGATGGAGTCTTGCTCCGTCACCAGGCTGGAGTGCAGTGGCGCAATCTTGGCTCACTGCAACCTCTGCCTGCCGGGTTCAGGCAACTCTCCTGACTCAGCTCCCGACTAGCTAGTACTACAGGCACATACCACCATGTCCAGCTAATTTTTGTATTTTTAGTAGAGATGGGGTTTCACCATATTGGCCGATGATCTTGATCTCCTGACCTCATGATCGGCCTGCCTCAGCTTCCCAAAGTGCTGGGATTACAGGCATGAGCCACCGCACCTGGCATCAACCTTTTTCATTGTGGAGGCCTGCTTTCCAGAGCTGATATTTAATGCTATCTTTTGTACATCCCACATTGTGCTTTTGGCACTGAAAAAATATCAGATCCCTGCTTCTACCTGTCTTGCTGGTTCTCCTTGGTGTCCTGCTGCCATACACAGTACGGGGCAATAGGCACTCTTTATAGTAACCCCCACATACTCTGTGTCATTGCCTCATTTGCCCTTAAGCCCAGGGCATTGATGAGTTAAATTCTAACTATGACATGGGAATTGTTCCCAGTGTCTCCATTAGAGAAGGGTATTGATAGGCATTCATTCAACAGACTTAGACTGGGCACCCACTCTTTCCCAGGGACCCTGGCATATCCTGAGGATGCTATTCCTCAGGATGTCTACATAAGAAACGTAAAACATTTCTTATCCTCAAGAATCTCACATGTGAGTCGAGAAGACAAAAAAACTGATGATTGCTGTGCTACAATCGGTGTGTTGTGGTAGAGCCCTGGATGCTTGGGAGACACAGAGGAACAGTAGCTCAATCTGACTGAAGGGCAGAAAAAGGCCTCTAGAGGGGAGATGACTCCAGAGCTGAGTGGTAAATACAGTTACCAACATAACAATGACTTATTGTTACATCAGCTGGGTTAGGGCACAGGAGAAAGTTCCGAGCACAGAGAACTGCATATATGAAGGTGTGGCCTCATGAAACCACAGCACACTGTGAGGAGCTACCAGTCTGCCACAGGCAGGTGTGAAGGTTGCCTAGAGGAGACTAGCAGGAGATAACACTCAAGGGGTGGATTAGGAAAGCCCTTGTGCGCCATTTTGAACTTTACCTTGAATGCAATAGAGAGCTGTGAAAGGACTTTAAGCAGGGCCCAGGCCTCACTGAATCTGTGGTTTAGAAAGAACTCTGTGTTACAAGATGGAGCATGGATGGAAGCAAGATGAGAATAGACAAGAGGGACAAAATAGTGACCAAAGGGTCAAAGTCTTTGCTTCATGCACTTCTTTGATCAGTGCCCCTGTGAACTGGCACTTGATACCATGACAGTGAGCGCTCCAAGTCTTTTGACAACATTTAGCCCCTCAACCCAAGAGCTCTGAAACCCCAGCATGCTTCCAAACGTCTTTATTTTACCCTCACCTTTGATTGTGTTTATTCCATTTCCACATTTGATGTGTCAACAAAAAGAGCCAAACTCTGTACAATATTTGAAGAAATTTATTCTGAGCCAAATATGAGTGACCAATGGCCTATGACACAGCCCTCAGTTCTCAAGAGATCCTGAGAACATGTGTCAAAAGTGGTCGGGCCACAACTTTTTCTTTGAGATGGAGTCTTGCTCTGTCGCCCAGGTTGGAGCGCAATGGCGTGATCTCAGCTCACTTCAGCCTCCACCTCCCAGGTTCAAGCTATTCTCCTGCCTCAGCCTCCCGAGTAGCTGGGATTACAGGTGCCTGCCACTACACCTGGCTAATTTTTGTATTTTTAGTAGGACAGAGTTTTGCCACGTTGGCCAGGCTAGTCTCAAACTCCAGACTTCAGGTGATCCACCTGTCTCAGCCTCCCAAAGTGCTGGGATTACAGGCATGAGCCACAGCACCCGGCCCCACAACTTGGTTTTATACAATTTAGGGAGACATAAGACATCAATCAATATATGTAAGACATACACCTCAAGGAAACTTTGCATTCATAGTAAGCTTTGCTGATGACAGTGGTTCTCAGACTACAGTGTGTACTTGGGGGGCTTGCTAAACCTAAATCTCAGGCTCCCACCCTCAGTGTTTCTGATTCAGTCAGTCTGGAGCAGGGGGGCAAGAAGCTCCCAGGGGGCATGTTTAACAAGCTCCCAGGTGACACCAATACTAAAGATCAGAAAACCATGCAACCAGAACCATTGCTCTAACCAGCTGAATTCTTAAGGACTTCCTGAGAGCAATATCTTCTGGTACTTCTCCTTGGGCCAGATTCCTCAAAGAAGGCTCTCGCAATCTCATGCTTGGGGTCTAGGCCTGGCTGCCAGTATTTTGGTAACCTAAGAGGGCTTGTAGGTCTTATCATTAAATATGTAAATGTCCATTTGATCCCCCTGTTTTATTATGGTATCTTTGCCATCAGCTAATTCTAGAGTCTCCCCATTCCAGAGAAACTCTGCTTCACCCTCTCCAGAGATTAGAAACCTGTCAACTAGTGTGAGTATGGATGATGGGCAGTGCCGCAGCTGTGCAGGATGAAGGAGAAAACGGAATACAAATGCTGCCTAAGCAGACTCCCAGCTGAGTTTTTAGAGCCCCACCTTTGCCTGCAATTCCTGGAACCATCAATTCCTGAGTATTTGGGGTGTTCTGCAGTGTAATAAGTTTGCTTTTCACCTCCCACTCTACCAGCTGAGAAGTCTGCGTTTTTGGATCTGCAAAGCCAGCTGAATATGTCCTTCTCCCTCCAGCTTCCAGGACTGTGTTGTTCTTGTCTCCTCCATCATTTTCTTTGTCCTTGTGGGCGTATGCTCTGTTTAAACCCCATTACTGTTATTTTTGTTGGCTTTCAAGAGGAAGAGGAGATAAATGAAAGTAGTCAGTCTTCTGTCTTGACCCAAAGTCTTTCACAGGATTTTACCCAAAAGTCCTCTAAAAAGATTTGGTTGAGTATTAGTTGCTGATAATGCCGAGCTGCTTGTGTTTGTAAAGACAGATGTGGCCTCATTGTGACTATTTCAGGTTTATGGGTCATGTTTTTTCTTTCTGTTCTAAAGAAAGCTTCCTATTTCAAAATAATTTTGCTTTAAAAAAAAAAAACACAGCACATCCTCAGTCGTGACCCCCGGAATAAAATATGGAGATGATCCCTTTTCTGACTTCTCAGATGTATATTAATTAGAAAATGCCCTCAAGAAACAGTGGAGCTCTAAATCGGATTCATTTCTATATTCAATGTAACATATTCAAGTTGTCAGAATTTTTACAATGCTTCTAATGAAGTGCCCAGCATAATGAATTGTACAATTATAATAAAATGGGGTTCTAATTAACAATTATCATTTAAAGCGAGAACACTCCAGCTTATTTTTATCCTCCTCTCAAACTGGAGACTAACAAGTAGTTAGGAAAAAAATTAACGGGGGGTATGTGTACAAAGGAGCACAGTACTCAATTAAAATGACTCTAACAAAGCTAGTTTTCCTCTAAGTTTGTCAGTGACACTATAGCTTGAGAGAATATGTTCTCAGGTATGGCTGCAGGGACTTTTCTGATCATCTGAGCTTTCCCAGATATGATATGGTGGTGTATAAACTTGGGTGTTTAAGCATGAATTAACAACTTACTAACGATAGCTTTCAATGGAGTCTCGTCCACGGAGCCATATCCTTCCCTTCTGTCCTGTGAATTCGTGGTATCAAGTGACAATAGAAGGGTAAATGGACCAGAGGTTCTTTGCTGCCATCAAGGGTCTGAGGGAGAAAAAGTCTGCGAACCACTGTAGTCATTAAAATAAAGCTGCCGGCCAGGTGCAGTGGCTCACGCCTGTAATTCCAGCACCTTGGAAGGCTGAGGCTGGCAGATCACTAGAGTTCAGGAGTTGGAGACCAGCCTGGGCAAGATGGTAAAACCCTGTCTCTACAAAAAATACAAAAATTAACCAGTTTTGGTGGTGTGTGTCTGTACTCTCAGCTACCTGGGGGGCCGAGGCCAGAGAATCAATTTAGCCTGGGAGGTTGAGGCTGCAGTTCACGCCACTACACTCCAGCCTGGGCGACAAGGTGAGACCCTGCCTCAAAAAACAAACAAAAATACATAAATAAAATAAAATAAAAGCTGCCCTTTCGTGAAAGGACCAGTAGGCATTATGCTAGCTAATTCACCGTGCATTATTTAGTATTTTCACAGCAACCCGCGAGGTGTATATTTTACAAATGAGAAAAGCTAAAACTTAAAGATGCTCAGTGGTCAAAGTCATAACCAAAGAGAACCCGAGCCTGGTGTGCCGGGCTCCAAACTCTAGCTGGCCCTCTAGTGAAGCCACTGTCTTGGCTTGATTCTTTCTGGTTTTGGCGCTGATCCACTCTGTGGCCTGCAGCAAGCCGTTTGCTCACTGTCTGCTCTCTGGAACCTGCTTTGTACAACTCCAGGGGGCACCGATGATGCTAGAGTTTTAGAATGTGAGGGCTCTGCTTTGACCATCTGCTTTTCTCACTGGGATGGCAAAAAATGGTGAAAATTACCATTGTCGTTGGTTATGATGTTTCTGTTTCAAGTAACAAAACTCACGATTGGACAGCTTATAAAAGAAGAAAGAGAGAGAGAGAGAGAGAGAGAGAGAGAGAAAGAGAAAGAAAGAAAGAAGAGAGAGGAAAAGAAAGGATTGTCTCCTGTAAATGAGGTTCTGGTGTAGCCCAACTCGGTCTGATCATATCAGTGACTTCACAATGTCATCGGGGCCCTGGGCTCCTCCTGTCTTCCTGCCCTGTCACCTTCAAGGTACTAGCATTGCTTCCACTGGGCCCCCAGGGCTGCAAGGTGGCCGCTATGGTTCCAGGCCCCATATCCTGACACAATAACAACCAACAGAAGAAGAGGAACAGATGTTTGCATTACTGCCCTTCAAAATCAAGGTAACATTTCCAAGATGGTCCCCAGCAGGCCACTGCTCATGCCCCAGTGGCCAGGACGAGATCACCCCAGAATCATTGCTGACAAGGGGCACAGGGTGGTCATGATTAGATTAGACTAATTTGGGTTTGCTCCTGAGTCAGGTCAGAAAAAAGTGAACATCTGGACAAAATCAGGACTCTTGACTGTCAGGAGGAAGGAAAGAAGGGCCACTTGGGTGGAGAACCAAGTGTGACTTTATCCAAGTGAAGTGTGCTAAGCTTGTCTGAAGAAAGATCATATAAAATCTGGATTTTCATGTTGCTGTATTTTCTACTGTCCTCCCGACTGGGGGTGTGGGAAAGAAAAGCATTGGTTTGGGACCTTAGTTGAGGAGGCACAGAGAAACTAAAATAGCTTCATCTATGTTAAGACTTAAACTAAATTTCCATGTATTTAGACAAGTACTGTAACAAAGAAACGCATTTAATTCTCAATACTATAAAGCAGCAGTAGAATTGAGAATCCATGAATAAACGGATATTTACCTTTTGGTTATAGTTTAAGATACGGGCTGTTATGAGCTGATCAGTAACAAGCTAATGTTAGAATCCAAAGGTGCCAATGACAACATTCACAAGGGGTTTCTGTACATCCCTGCAATCTAATTTCAGTATTTTGGGCTACACTGTGGAGTTGTTGTGTTGCTCTGGTTCTCCCAGTGGTATTTGGACAGAGTTCTCTGCAAGGCTGACAAATCATACAACCTGCATCTCTTCTTAGAGATCATTTGTGCTGTCAGAATGCAGTTTTTCCAGTTCAGTAAAGTAGGTCATATAGGAATATTGGATTCATCTGTGCCACTCTTGAAGCCTTTGAAGATTAATGAGCTTCTCCAATGCATGCAAAGTGTTTTAAATTCTTGGAAGAAAAGATTTGCCTGTTATGAAACAGCAACAACCCTAATTATCAGCCATTAAGTTTCCCACCAACCTCAGCCAACAATCAAATGCATGGAAAAGAAAATCTCTTTTTAAAACATAAATCTGATGATGTCACTACCTATTCGAAAAGCTTTCATGGTGTCGCATTGCCTGCCGGACAAAATCCAAGCTGTTTTTAAAAACACCCAAGATTCCCTTGGTTGGGAATCTGACCCTCTTTGTCCTCCACTCCTGTTTCCTCCAGTCTTACCTAGTCCTTCACTAGTTCTGCCTGGTATGAACTGCTGACATCTGTGCCTTTGTCTAACTGCACTCCTTTATGTCCACCATTTAAATATCTATTAATGCATTAACACCCTGATCAAACCCAGTTCCTCTAGCAACCTCCCTGTGTCCACTGTCCCCTACTGATTAATCAGAATTAATCAATCTCATCTCTACGGACTCCCATCTTTGTTTCTGCCTCTCTTTAACAATTTTTTACAGTTGGCCCTCCTAATAATAAAGGTACTTTTGCATCTGCTGATTTTTCTGGGCCACTAAATGAAGAGCTTCCTAGGATGGAAACCAGTTATATCTTCAGCAATCCCATTTCCTCTTCCTGGACACACAGGGAGACATCACTTCCTAGTCTTCCTTGAAGTTAGTTAGAGGCTATGTGTTTGGGTTCTGACTGAGATGATGGGGTAGAAGTGATTGTAAGCATCTTCCGGGGTTGGCCTTTTAAAATATCTCAAATGAGCCTCCAGTCCTCTCTTCACCTTTGTAGATAGAGACCAGCATCACAAGATGAAAGGAGATAGGATTCCTGATTAATTACACTTGACCCTTGAACAACATGGGGTTGAACTGCTGCACCCACAATATTTTTTCAGTAAAAGTGACAACACCGAGTGTGCCCGTCTCTCCTGCCTCCCCTTCCACTTCCTCCAACTCCTCCACTGCTGTCACCCCTGGCACAGCAGAACCAACGCCTCTTCTTCCTCCTCTGTAGCCTACTCATGCAAAGACAATGAGGATGAAGACCTTTATGATAATCCACGTCCACTTAGTGAATAGTAAATCCATTGTCTCTTCCTTATGGTTTTCTAAACCTTTTCTCTAGCTTATTTTATTGTAAGAACACAGTATATAATACAGTAACATACAAAATGTGTGTGAATCAGCTGTTTATATTATCAATAAAGCTTCCAATCAATGGTAAAGTTTTTGGGAAGTCAGGTTATATGCAGATTTTTTACTGCATGTGGGTTTGGCACCCTGTGTTGTCCAATGATTAATTGTACTTGCAGGAGAACTTCCAACCCACACTGGAAATTGTGTGAGTGAGAAATAAACCCTTACTATATTAAGGCCCTGAAATTTTAGGGTTACTTATTACTGCAGCATCACCTAGCTTACCTTGACTAACATGGTTTCTAAGGTAGAGGAGACCATGTGTTATCCATTTTTAAAATTCCCCTTGAATTCAGCACTTTACATGTAGTAGGCATTTATTAACACTTGCCAAGTTGAAGAATAATTTAAATAGCTGCCATAAGGATCACATATTTTGTCTCAAGAAAAGACTGTAATTCCCTTGAGAGCAACATCTCTGTTTTCTACAAACATGAAATAAATTATTTAACAAATGGTTATTTCTGATATTTGTTGGCAGTCTTTAGCCCTTTTTTATTTTTTATTTTTTGAGACAGGGTCTTGCTCTGTTGCCCAGGCTGGAGTGCAGTGGCACAATCATGGCTCACTGCAGCCTCGACCTCCCAAGCTCAAGCCATTCTCCCATCTCAGCCTCCTGAGTAGCTGGGATTTCACACATGTGCCGGTATGCCCAGCTAATTAATTTTTTTGTAGAGACGAATATTATCCTTGAGTATTATCTCTGTCTTAGCAGTTTTCTTTATAGAACTGGCTCAGGTGGTAATGATTCACTTGGTTTGTTTGTATTCCAGTTTAGACTGGAAGCCCCATAAGGAAAGAAATACATCTGTCTTGTTCACTGTTGTTTCCAGGCCCCTAGAGCATGTCTGCTTCACACTCAGGGTGATGGGCAAGGTAAAGATGGAAACAGAAAAAACTCAGAGTAAAAAAAAGAAATTCCCTATCTGTAGGGGCAGACAGCTCACACATCAACCCCAAAGTTGCACAGTGTACGCAGTAAAATAATGCTACATCTCAAAAAAGGTAAAATTATGTCCAGCAACACATATTTAAGAAGAGAGGGACATGACTAATATCTCCAGAGTCCAAATAAATGAGTCACTCTTTAAACCAATTCATTAGTTCCTTTCTCAGCAAATTACTATGCGTCTGGTATATACAGAATACTTTTCTAGAAGTTGTGGGGAATTCTAAGAAGTAGACAACATGCTCGTGTTCCTTGTCCTTAATGACTTATAATTGAAAATGGAAAGGAAGGTAATCTGTCTGTTCTCTGCATCTGAGATCCAGTACCTTGACCCTGCTCTATTCTCATTCTGAGTCTACCAGTGCATCTGACAGAACTCCAAGGCAAGTGACTTTAATTCTAAGCAGAATCCCTACTCTCCACTCCCCGCTCTTATGCACCCACACCTCTCTTTATCATCCTTTTCATGAAAAGACACAATGCATTCCATACAGTCAATACTCAGTAGGTGTCTGCAATGTAGTTAACCCATTTATGCCAGAGGTTGCAATTTTTTGAATTGCAGACATGTGTGAAACGTCAGACCTTGGTGATGACTTTGAGCAGTAGGATATAAATACCTCCCCCATGCTTAGCATTCCAATAATTGAACACTAGGCATAATCAAACACACACACTCCCAGACTTCCCTTTTCTGTGGATTTCCCCTGATGAAGGGAGTGTTTCTCCCCCATTCTGTCCCCAACCAAAATATCTCCTCCTGATCACGCAGTCACTAAAGCCTGTGGGCCACAAACCCATAATGCTTCCTGGAACTCTTATGATCACTAGGACATTCTAGAGTCGTTTCCAGGTTGTCTTTCAGATTTTTCAAAATCCTGCCTGCCCCTCACCCACCCTCCATCCTGGATCAACAGTAACTCCATCCTGGAGCCTGGGGTGGGTGGAGCTCTGAAAGGTGATGGCTTTTCCATCTTGTACTTGAGAGATGCCTATCTCAAGTGTGAAGCAAGTTGAATACTTCTGTTGATTAAAAAAAAAAAAACCTCAAGTGATTAAAATCTGTTCCTTAAGTGACTGCTCAGTGAAGTAGAAAGAGCTCTGATTCAGCAGTCCGGAAAACCTGGTTTCATGTTCTGGGTCTGCCTCTAACCGTGTGGCCCAAGGCGGGCCTTGGGTAGAACTAGATGGTCATCAAAGATCCCTTTCAACTTAAAAACACCTGTGTGTGTGTGTGTGTGTGTGTGTGTGTGTGTGTGTGTGTGTGTGTGGTTTTTAAATCCTATTGACCAATATATTGTATTATCTATTCTCGGGGAGAAAGCCATCTGCTGCTCACTCCTGGGTGTCCAGAGTTCTGCCTGCTGAATCGTCATCAAAGCGAGACAGAGCCCAGCAGTTGTCAGCTGTCCAGCAAGGGCCCATGAGAGCATCCAAATACGGCAAGGTGTTTCTTTGATGTTTCTCAGTCTCAGCATTGGGCTTTTGTTTCTATAAATGCTTTTCTACCAAATAGGATGTTTATATCAGTAAGTCCTATGGTATTATTTAAGTTACACAAACAGCAATTTTGAACGAAAGCAGATTTGGACGGCTGGGATCTATTTCGATGGGTGATGCTAATGAGCTGCATAATCTAGCTCTTTGTTCGGTTAGTGCTGAAATGCGACGTCCCTGGACTGTGATTAGACTCCCTAGTCATTCAGACGGCTGTTCAGAAATTCTCCCCACTTCCCCATGGAGATGAGCATCTGAAGGATACATTTCCCCATGCTCCTTGAACATGAAGTAACAGCACTTAAAAATCTTTCGTTCAGTCACCATTTAGCTATCAAGGACATGAAACAGCAAACAGCATGAAATGAAGCACTCAGTCAATCATCTAAAGATAGGCTTTCTAAGCAATGACCATTGTCCCTGTCATAATTACATCTGCTAACAGGAAGGGGAGAAATCCCACCTGGTTTCGTTTTGCCAAACACAAAGTTGCTTCTGTGGGTTCTGGATTTAGAAGTGGAGAGTTTTACTAAGTCAAAGAGGCTGCTAGCGGGTACAAACGCCCGGCCAGAAGGCTGGTAGGTGACCAGGACAGTCACATCTCTGATCTGATGAGGATGACTGCCCTGTCTCCCTTTGCTCAGGGGGATTGGTCTGGGGACACGTTTGCTCGTGAACCTACCTTGTTAAACTCTTTTGTCCCTTAAGTCACAATCCAGAAGCTGCTCGTGATCTTGGTCCAGACCAGGGAGAAATTGGTCCCGTTCTATCAACACTCACCAGGCACAATGATCAGACATCAATGACTTGGCTGAGTGAGGACAAAATAATTGAATTGGAACGTGTTGCTTGTGCAATTTCTCTAACTTTGGGCTGACACTTATCTAGCCCTGCAGCAGTGAGCAATTTTCCTGTGAACAGTTGTTAATTAGAGAGGGTGTGTTTTCTTTAATGGATTGATAATTCATCCTATTACACTTTAAAACAATGTTTTAAAGTTTGTTTCCTCAGGACAGAAATGGCATAAACTGAAGGAGATGGTAGTGGCAAAGGTCAGGCATTGGATTCTTAGAATGCAGGATTTTTTTCTTTCTTTCTTTCTTTTTTTTTTTTTTTGGGACGGAATCTTGCTCTGTCACCCAGGCTGGAGTACAGTGGCGCAATCTCGGCTCACTGCAAGCTCCACCTCCTGGGTTCATGACATCTCCTGCCCCAGCCTCCCGAGTAGCTGGGA
>NW_012110585.1:1574558-1580854 GCF_000951045.1 Mandrillus leucophaeus | reverse complement strand
CCTCCCTCCCTCCCTCCCTCCTTCCTTTCTTCCTCTCTCTCTCTCTCTTGTTCTCTCCTCTCCTCTCACTCTCTCTCTTTCCTTTCTTCAACAAGAGGGTCTTACTCTGTCACCCAGGAGGTAGTGCAGTGGTACAATCTTGGCTCACTGCAGCCTCTGCCTCCCAGGTTCACCCAATCCCAAGTAGCTGGGATTATGGGCGTGCACCACCATGCCCAGCTGATTTTTGTATATTTTTAATAGAGATGGGGTTTCATAGTGTTGGCCAGTCTGGTCTCAAAGTCGTGACCTCAAATGATCCACTTGCCTCGGCCTCCCGAAGTGCTAGGATTACAGGTGTCAGCCACCGCGCCCGGCCCCAGCCTGTTTGTATATTTTCTGCATGCGGTGTAATGACTCGTCGCCCTCTTCTTCCTCCAGTGTGGGTGAGAGATGACCCAGTGGGTCCCCATCAGTGTTGGATATGATTCCTCAGGTGAGTTCTGAGTTAGCCTGTGATGCCACCAATGACCACAGCTGAGCCTCTACTCAGACAGGCCTTCTCTGTCCTTCAGCCTAAAGAACCAATCTCACCTCCTCATTTTCCATCACATTGCTATGATTTGCTTTCTTAATAGCACCTGTGGCCACCTGGAGTGGTTTTGTGCATTTATTTTCTATCTTCTCTACAAAGATGGGAGAAAGAAGGGGCTGGGCTGACTGTCCAGGGCTCTATCTTCAGCAGTCAGAACAGTGCCAGGCCACAGCCAAGCCTAACATATATTTGTTAGGTGAATATTGTGAGTGGGATCAAAATGCAGGAGGGGCTAGAGAATAGATGAATCGGGTTTTCTTCCTGGCTCTCCATTAGCTAGCAGTGTCCACTTGGAAACCCTGCTTTAGTTTTTCTCCTCACCTAGGCTTAGATAATAATGGAGACTCCTTCCAGGTCTAAGTTCCATAACTAGCAGAGGAAAAGACTTAACTAAGTAGAAGAAATTGCTGCTGAGGCTTCATTCATAAGCAGACTAGAGCAACTCTTAGGCCCTGTAATGCTTCATGAATCAAGGAAATGTTATATTTCTTATAGTTTTTAATTTTACATATATATTTTTTGAGACAGGGTCTCACTCTGTCACCCAGGCTGGAGTGCAGTGGTACGATCTTGGCTCACTGCAGCCTCAACCTCCCCAGGCTCCCATCTCAGCCTCTGGAGTAGCTGGGGCTACAGGTGTAGGCCACAATGCCTAGCTAACTTTTTTGGTATTTTTTAGATATGGGATTTTGCCATGTTGCTCATGCTGGTCTTGAACTCCTTGGCTCAAGCCATTTTCCTGCCTCGGCCTCCCAAAGTGCTGGGATCACAGATGTGAGCCACCAAGTCCGGCCCCTCTTTTTTGTAGTTTTAAAAGTCACAGGCGTTGTCTTCTAATTCTTTATAGATTGTTCTCTGAGTAAGGCATAGGTAGTAGCACTCGATCAATCATAGCATTTTCTAGCTTAGAATGACGCATTTCCACCAGTGGTGGCTGGTGGTGCGCTTACGAAAGTGAGTTCTGAGTTAGTCTTGTGGCACCACCAATGAGCACCGCTAAAGAGCTCAAAGTCCTTGCTCACTATCTGAGTCTCTCGACCCATAGAGGAATGGGAATCAAATGCAGGAGGGGCTTGAGAGTGGATGAATTGGGTTTTCTTTCTAAGCCTCAGCTTTAGGCGGGAAGCTGAGGTCCCGAGGGTGCTGTGCGACTGTGCCCTCTCACACACCACACAGGGGCAGATCCGGAATCCAGGCCTCTATATCCAGGAGCTCTTCTTCCCTTCCTAGCACAGTACTGCAAACTCATCCCCGGGAGAGCTAGCTGGGCTTCTGTCTTCCCTTCTGAGGCCCAGACAATGCTCTTATTCTTTCAGCCAACAAATGTTGGAGTGTCTACTCTCCCAGATAGTGCCTTCTCTCACAAGGTTTTCCCTTTGTGGCAGAAACATCAAAGAGTACAACTTCAATTGCCCATGCTTCTGTAACTCAAAATGGCTTTGGTGTCCTTTTCTAATTCATAAACCCAGTAAAGCCAGGAACCGTGCTCTGCAACCTCAATTGTAAACATACAAGAGTCAGTTAATAAATGTTGAAAAATCTGTGAATGATTACATTGGGATAAGGGACAAGAAGTAGATCTTTTCAAAGAATCAATACGCTATAATCTTAGAAAAGCTGCAATTCAGGTAGGCAACTTGAGACTTCTGTATAAAAGAAAAGACTAGAATATTGTTTTTTGTTTTTTTTCTTGTTGTTGTTGTTTGTTTTTTGTAAGTTCATCCCAAAGTTGAGAGCTGGCCAAAGAAGTTTTCAACTAATTGCCTCTTGCCTAGTTTCAGGATTAAACTATTTGATTTGATTATATAAGAAAAAGAGGGGAGACTTTGCCCCGAGTAACAAACTGTGGCTCATCCTTATCTAAAGTGTACAGAGGGGTACCTTTTTCATTCCTAAAATAAGGCCGACTCACATACACACACATAAAATATGCCAGTGTGGCATGTGGCCCCATTTTTCCAAATCCTTGGCCTGGGAATGTGGAGCTGACAGGCTGGCCTAGATGCAGAGAAAATCCAGGCTTTCCAGGAGCTGAAAAGCAACTCGATCTTGGTTCAACATCTTCAGACATTCAACATTTAAGACTATTCAGCATTTCAGCCGGGTGCGGTGGCTCACGCCTGTAATCCCAACACTTTGGGAGGCTGAGGTGGGCGGATCACGAGGTCAGGGGATCGAGACCATCCTGGCTAACATGGTGAAACCCCATCTCTACTAAAAATACAAAAAAATAAATAAATAAAACTCCGGCATGGTGGCGGGAGCCTGTAGTCCCAGCTACTTGAACTGAGATCGCACCACTGCACTCCAGCCTAGGCAACAGAGTGAGACTCCATCTCAAAATTAAAAACAACAACAACAACAAAAAGACTATTCAGCATTTCAGCTGCCACACACAGCTCCTGGTTGTGATTCGGTCACAATTCTGCTTTTAGCTTTGTCTACACAAGGTCGTCTTCAAGGCTCTAAGGATCTAAAGGATCAAAGACATAAATTTAACTTCTGGTTTCCTGCGTAAAACTCTGCAGAGAGCCCTGCTGGCCACCCAAGAACACCTTCAGCCTGCCAGGTCCTGGGTTGAACCTCGTGTGTCCCCGTGGGGACCTCAGGGTCTACGGAGATTGCAAGTTACACCTAGACCTTCTGATAAGCTTGACATGAAAATGCAACTTGGATCGAGAGACTAAGGTTTCCAACCTCAAACCAGGACCTACGGTCTGGAACGTGGACTAGTAATGCATGCATGGGTCCCGGAGTGCTAAACACTGTGTTTGTCACTTTGATCACTTATAGGAAACTCTAGCACATTGGTTTTAGATACTGGTTTAGCATGGACAGATGCATATGTGAATCCTGACTAGGTCTTCTCTTAACAAATCTTCCTTGAATGGATAACACTTGGGGGTAGACAGAATAACACCTCCAACCCCAGCCCCACCAAAGACGCCCACAGCTTAATCCATTGTACCTGTGAACATGCTACCTCAAATGGCAAAAGGGATTTGGCAAAGGTGATTAAATTAAGGATCTTGAAATGAGATGGTGAATCCAGATTACCCAGGTGGGCCCAGTATTATAACGAAGGAGGTTGTAAGAAGGAGATGGGCAGATAGAAAAGAATGAAAGTCTATCATTCACAGCAACATGGGTGGAACTGGAGGTCATTATGTTAAGTGAAATAAGCCAGGCACAGAAAGACAAATAACCCACGTTCTCAATTATATGTGGGAGCTGAAAAGGTGGATCTCTTGACGATAGTAAGTTGGTGGTTACCAGGGGCTGAGAAGGGTAGCAGGAAGAAAGGGAGAGAGAGAAGTTGATTAACGGCTATAAATATACACTTAGAAGAAATAAGACCTGGTGGCTCATAGATCAATAGGGCGACTATGGTTAACATTAATCAACTGTTCATTTCAAAGTGGCTAGGAGAGAATAATTTGCTTTCCTAGCAAAAAGAAAAGCCACTTATTTAATGGGATGGATATCCCAATTACCCTTTGATTACATGAATGTAGCAAATTCTCAAATGCCTCCTGAAAACATGTATATCTATTGTTTCAATAAACTGTTTTTAAAAAATTTTAAATGATAGCCAGGCATGGTGGTGCATGCCTGTAATCCCAGCTACGCCAGAGGCTGAAGCACGAGAATCTCTTGAACACTGGAGGCAAAGGTTGCAGTGAACCGAGACTGCACCACTGCACCCCAACCCAGGCAACAGAGAAGACCCTGTCTCAAAAAATTAAAAATTTAGGCTGGGCGTGGTGGCTCATACCCGTAATCCCAGCACTTTGGGAGGCCAAGGTGGATGGATCACTTGAGGTCAGGAGTTAGTGACCAGCCTGGCCAACATGGTGAAACCCCATCTCTACTAAAAATATAAAAATTAACTGGGCATCATGGTGCATGCCTGTAATCCCAGCTACTTGGGAGGCTGAGGCAGGAGAATCACTTGAACCCCAGAGGTGCAGGTTGCAGGGAGCTGAGATTGCACCACTGCACTCCTGCCTGGTTGACAGAGGGAGACTCCATCTCAAAAAAAAATTAAAAATTTAAGAATTCAAGAAATTTTTAAATGAAAGGAAGAGGTAGATAGGAGATCAGAGTGACTACAGGAACAAGGGTTGGGGGGAGAGAGAGAGAGAGAGAGAGAAAGAGATGAAGATGTCATACTGGCTGTGAAGGTGGAGGAAGGGGTCAACCCCACAGAGCAGGAAGTCTGTGTGATTCACTGATACCTGTATAGAACACAGAATAGCATCTGGCACATAATAACTGCTCAATAAATAATCACTGAATGAACCAAGGATTAGAAACTACTCGCAGGTTCTTTGGTGAGGGGGCAGGAACCCACATTTTGCTGGATTTTCTCAAGAGGCCAGCACTGTGTGAACCCTTATGTCATCTCCTAAGAAAAACACTAGGATGAAGGTGTTATCCCCACTGCACATATGAGATGAACAGACAGCACATCTTTTCGGATAGTTAACAAAACGCAAACTAGAAATTCTAATGCAAACATAATCTAAATAACGTATGGTCCTATTATCATGAAGTCACTGATCTGAATTCAATATGGAAGAAAAAGATGAGAATAGTCTTAAATTTATCTACTCTCCCTACTATCCCACCAAATGAGTGTATGCCCCCCAGTGAGTGAAACAAGGGAAGCACGAACTCACTGGCCTTATGTTCTATGTTCCTCTCATCATATGAGTATCTTTCCAGGCTGAGAATGAGTCCAGTGTTTAGAGATACACATTTTTCCCTATGCAACACAGCCCTCAAATGGGAGACCACTATTTCATTTGTTGTTCAACTAAAGAAACATTACCAGCACTGGAGAAAACAAAACAAAACAAAACTAGCTGTGTTGAACTAGTTGCAAATCATGGTTATCCTGGAGTTATTATTGATTCTTCTTTCCCCCACAGCCTGTGTCCAACCTACCAGCTGTCCCTGTCAACTCCCCCTATAAAGCATGAACTGAATCTGCTGCAACTTCCCAACCTCAAATCCAAGCTTCCAGCATCTCCTGCCTGCACTGCTGTAAAACTTCCTAGCTGGCCTGCCTGTTTCCCCTGCTAGCAGCCTGCAATCCATGCTGCCCCACAGAACATGAAAACAGAATAAGAGAGCTTCAAAAGGGAATTCAGATCATGAAGTGCCCTTGCTCAGAACTCTCCCAACACACTTGGAAAACAAGCCCCAAAGCATCTATAATTCCCTGCCTGCTTGGCTCCATCCTGGGCCAGTCTCCCTGGGACTGCTTTGCCCTGGCTTATACTCTCCGTAGGAGCTTATCCTCGCTCTTCCCTCTGCCTGGATGCTCTTTCCTTCCATCTTTGCCCGAGGCTCCTTCTTGTCACCCAGATCTCAGCTGAAATGTCACCTCCTGGGAGAAGACTTTCCTTGTCGTTTCCTATTTCCACGTAGGTCTTTAAATAGTGCTTAACACTCACTACTCACTGATGTGTGCTGACTGGCACACTGCATCAGATGCCAGGGCCTGTAAGAGCAGGGACCTTGCCTGCCTCGATCACATCTGCCACCCCAGTGGAGAAAGTTGACATATATGGGGACTCCAAGTGCACCCCTCAAATTTATTTATTTATTTATTTATTTATTTATTTATTTATTTATTTATTGAGACGGATTCTTACTCTGTTGCCCAGGCTGGAGTGCAGTGGCGTGATCTTGGCTCGCTGCAAGCTCTGCCTCC
>NW_012110585.1:1572504-1574293 GCF_000951045.1 Mandrillus leucophaeus | reverse complement strand
GTGATCTGCCCACCTCAGTCTCCCAAAGTGCTGGGATTACAGGTGGGAGCCACCGCGCCCGACCTCAAATGGGTTTATTAAGGACACGCTTACCTAACTTTGTTTTTTGCTTACTTGGTTACTTCACAGCTTGCCCCGTGGAAAAAATATGTGAGTCTGCCATAGAAAAGAAGTAGGTATTTTATAGATGAAGAAATGGAGGGCTAAAGAGACCATGTGATTTTGCCCAAGATTACACAGCTGTAAATGGTCAGCTGGAATTTAAACCCAGGCCTGTCCGAGTCTAATTCTCAGGTTCTTTCTACCATGCCACAATGCCTTCTTGGGGGTTGGGAGCCCAAGAATAGGGTGGAGCTGGGCTGGAAAGCACTTCAGCGAGGAGAGGTGGATGGGCTCTGCAGTGGAGATGTGCTGAGAGCCACCAGGCTACCCCCATACAGCAGCTCAGTGGCCTTGCAGGAAACTTAAGTTCTCTAAATTCCTGCTGCTTCCAGTGGAAAATGAAGACTATAGTAGCTA
Source organism: Mandrillus leucophaeus (assembly GCF_000951045.1). Taxonomy (NCBI): domain Eukaryota; kingdom Metazoa; phylum Chordata; class Mammalia; order Primates; family Cercopithecidae; genus Mandrillus; species Mandrillus leucophaeus. The sequence goes on along the minus strand of NW_012110585.1, from coordinate 1,573,774 downwards.
TTCCATAGGACAGGTATAAGGATTTCATGAGCTATTTACATACTATATTTAGCAAGGTACCTGGTGCACAGTAGACCCTTCATAAATAGTAGCATCATTGCTATCAGTATCATCAGGACAAAATTTGCACATTCACAGTTATCTGCAAAGCCAAAGTAAGTCTTAACTCTGCCAGTGGTGGGTCAGAGGGTCCCCCTAAATGACCAGTTACTTCTTCTCCTTTGAGCCAAGGCTTCAACTGAGTAGGAGCTAAGAGTATATGCCTCTTTTGGTGGACTTGTGGGAAGGGGCCCAGGAACCTTGTCAATATTTAGCTTGAGGAAAATGAGAACTAGTCTATTTCTTTTTCAGAAGCACCACCCAAGCCCCAGTTGTACTCATAGCTGCTAACTCTGGCTTGATTTCAATACCATCTCCCCCATCTCAAACACCTGCCGTGGCCTGTTGTCTCTGCACAAGTCCACTAGAATTAGACTATTAGAAAAAGCCCACTTATACTAAGTTAGAAAAATATATCTCCCTTTTTCTTATTGTTGGCCCTTGTGACAATTTAGAGCAAGTCTAACGGCCCAGCCGTAGCCCTTTTCACACTGGGAAGCAGCTGTCAATCTTCCTATTTCCTTCAGCATCAGCTCTCATGTGATCTCCAGCCCTGTCACTCATCTGGTTACTCTTTTTAGTTTGTCTAAATCCTTTTTAAAATGCTGTGCTCAGAATGCAGTACTCCATATCTGATCTGATAGTACAGGGATCACTATCACATCAGACAGTGTGGGGTTATAACCGCTCCATTCTCTATTTCTCTTAGGGTGGCTCAAGGCATTGGGCAACCATGTGACATAGATACTTTTTGCAGTGTTTATTGTCAAATGAAATTCCTCAGTTGTTTTTCAATACCCACCTCCAACCTTCCCTTTCATGCATGGGTATCTCAGAGTCAGGGAATATTTTGGGAGGTTTTGGCACCATAGAGTTGGCTCCACATACATCAAATTCTGATGTTGCAACATTAGCTAGTAGCTGAGACCACATCAAGACCTTATTCTATGGTCAGGGTTTGGTGTTAGTGGCCCAAGGCACACAGAGTCATAGATTCTTTTATTTATTTGTTTATTTATTTATTTTTATTTTTATTTTTATGAGACAGATTCTCACTCTGTCACCCATCCTGGAGTGCAGTGGCACGATCTCAGCTCACTGCAACCTCTGTCTCCCAGGTTCAAGCGATTCTCTTGCCTCAGCCTCCTGAGTAGTTGGGATTACAGGTGCA
>NW_012110585.1:1568580-1570494 GCF_000951045.1 Mandrillus leucophaeus | reverse complement strand
TTTCATCTCTATTGTCTGCCTTCTGATATGGGTCTGGCTTTCTTATTTAAAGGAATTCCAGTTGTGTTTTTCCTTGGTTTGTTTTATTCTTGTGTAGGCTATAGGTGTCCCTGCATTCTGAGGCCACTAATGTTAGATTGTCCTTTTTACATTTAGTATCTTTTGGGACCTTATCAAGCTGCTACTGAGGCCCCCCTCCAATCTGGCCTCACTGAAAGGCCTGATCATATGCCCTGTTTGGTTATATGAATAAGCCAAGAGGAAGCTGGACGCAGTGGCTCCTACCTGTAATTCTAGCACTTTGGGAGGCCAAGGTGAGAGGATCACTTGAGCTCCGAAGTTCAAGACCAGACTGGGCAACCTCAGGAAACCCCATCTCTACAAAAAAAATACAAAAATTTAGCTGGGCATGGTGGCATGTGCCTGTAGTCCCAGCTACTCTGGAGGCTGAAGCAGAGGGATGGCCTGAGCCCAGGATGTTGAGGGTTGCAGGCAGCCATGATTGAGCCACCGCACTCCAGCCCGGGTGACAGAGTGAGACCCGGTCTCAAAAAAAAAGAAAAAAAAAAAAAAAGAGACAAGGAATTGCTAGTCAACATTTACTTACACTATAATATAGAAAATGTAAGACTTCTTTCCTCTCCAAACTTCACAGTCATTTTTGAGGAGGAGCTGCTTTACAATAGAATGGGGAGGAGAGAATTGGGGTGATGCCTAGACGAGAACATCAAGATACACTATTAAAGATCACTGGGCTACTCAAGAGGCACAGGCTAGCAGTGTGACCATGAATAAGTCACTTTTGTGGGCCACAGCTTCCAAATTTGTAAAACAAAGGAATTGATAGTTTCTCAGATTCCTTCTGAGTTTTATGATTCTCTAGCACTTTGAGTTTTTCAGAAGAAAATTAGCTATAGAAATACTAAGAATAATTGCTAACTGCCCCAGTTTGCTCACAATCAGAACTTTGTGTTAATTTGTTCATAGACCAAGTTGAATTTGCATTAGTGCCCTTGACAAAATAAGTATTGGCTTTTTAGAGTTTTTAATTACTACGAGACTGGTGTATTGACATGGTTCTCAGAGCAATCTTAGAGAACAAGGAACTGCTTATGAGTCTAGTAATCTTGCAGTAGGCTATTCATTCTTTGGTATTTGGTTTGACATTTATTTTTCTTTTTCAGTCATATTGATTTAAATATCATTAGCCCAAAAATGTACCAAAGGGTAATTGCATTGACTGTTTTGGCTCCCCTCAGGTATTACTTTGCAATTCATCTTTTATGGCAAAGCTTCCCTCGTGAATGAGCCAACAGGGCTGAGTTTGAATCACAGTCACACTTTTCGCAGCAAGTGTGGAGTGTACTTTAAATGTAACAAAAGCAAAGCACAAGATCAGGGAAAACATTTGCTAAGTGGCAAATGGCTATTTGGATCTATTCAAGACAGTGCATGTTATGAGAGGTGTGAATGGCACTATTCAACTGTATCGTATTAAAAAGGAAAATGAGTGAAAATCAATTCCCATGAAACTGTATATTTCCATTGAAAAATCTCCCTGGTTGATTATATTTTGAATCTTATAATTAACACTTGTTAATGGTACAATTAACCCATTAATCTTCCACCATTTCTTAATTGTACAATTGTACAATGGATGTTTAGCGGAAGCTGGTGGGTCTATCCCTAAAGAACTACATTTCTTAATTGTACCATTATACAATTAATTAGTTGTATAATTAACAGGGGTTAATTGTAAGATTCAGTTGGCCAGGTGCAATGCCTCATGTCTGTAATCCCAGCAATTTGGGAGGCCAAGTCAGGTGGATTGCTTGACCCAGGAGTTCGAGACCAGTCTGGGCAACATAATAAGACTCTGTCTCTATGAAACTTTTTTTTTTTTTTTTTTTTTTT
>NW_012110585.1:1555472-1568365 GCF_000951045.1 Mandrillus leucophaeus | reverse complement strand
CTCGTGATCTGCCCGTCTCGGCCTCCCAAAGTGCTGGGATTACAGGCTTGAGCCACTGCGCCTGGCCTTTTTTTTTTTTTTAAAGAAAGCCTGGCATGGTGGTAAGCGCCTGTCGTCCCAGCTACTCAGGAGGCTTAGGTGGGAGGACCCCTTGGAATTCGCCTGGTGGCAGAGCAAGACCCTGCCTCAGAGAGAGAGAGAGAGAAATTTTAAGATTCAGATAGCCCAAAGGTTTCTAAGAGCCCCCAGAGAAGAAAGAGAATCTTTTGGGATGCAGGACTTACTGTTTCCAATTGTGATATCTTTTATCCCATAAGGTCAGAGCTCAGTAAAAAGGAAAAGAGTAAGAAAGCCTCTGTCACCTCAGAATTTAAACATTTTTGTTTGACTGTCTTTTTAAGTCTATTTTTTTTTCTGATTGAAATTCCAAAGCTGGGGGAGATTGGGTTGTAGGGAAGGAGTCTCCCAAGGTCATCTTATCCTTGTTAAACATCTGTCATGATGTTACTGGATGTTTAGTGGAACCTGGTGGGTCTAAACCTAAACTAAAGCAGTTTTTCCCACAGCCCTTCTGCTGGATTCATGTTGGGAACCACTTTTTGTAAGTAACCAGCCAGTGCCCTGTCTTTGGGGAAAAAGAAGAGTCAGCTACAATGTGACAAAAAGAAACAATGAAGAATTTAAGAACTCATATTCCTGTAGGGCTCCCCTTTTGTGAGGAGTTTGTATATTTTCACTGTCCTCCCCGCTTCCCCTCTCAATCTCCCTCCTCTCCAGCCTCTAAAATGCCTGACCTTTCCATAGGTTACTCTTTTCTTATCCAAGTCTTCAAACCTGAATTGGCAACACCAACCATTCTTAAGAAATGGTGGAAAATTCTTCCAAGAATCCTCATTCATTCCAACTAAAGGAAGAAAGTATGTTTTTTCTTTTAAAAACTGGAGGCAGAGGGAGGGGCTTAAAGAAGCAAATAAAAGAGGTTTCAGAAGACGAAACAAAGTTAGTGCAACTACTAAAAAGGGATTGGAAATTATTGAATTCTACAAACTTACTGTTAGATTTTAAAAAAAAAAACAAAAAACCAAAAAACTAGAAAACTGAAGAAAACCCCAAATCAAAATGTAAGGTGAAGCCCCATGTGATGCCGGTTCACCAAAACCTACTCCACCGCCCTTCCGCAGTGAGAGAAGTGTGGCTGATGTGCGGCCCAGACACCCACCACATGTCCAGGACCCCATGGAGTGAACGGTGGTCACGTGACCACATTCTGGCCAATGGATGAGAAGTGTGCTATTTGTAGACAAGTCTGTAATGCTTTGCAAGCATGCCACTCATATTCTTCCCTTTTTTTTTCCTGCTGGCTGGCTATCTGGGCATGGTACCTAGACAGACAAGAAAAATGATTTAGAGAATAGAGAATAAACAAGCTGGAAGCAGCCTGGGTCCCTGAGTCACTGCATGGACAAAGCCTCCTGCTGATCAGGCGCACCCCCAGGACTGTTAGGTAAGAAAGGAATCAACTTCTATCTTACCTGAGTCATTGCATTTTTGGGGTCTCCCCATTACAATAGTTTGTTGTGATGCTAACTGATAATTTAGATGTTGGTCTTTAACAATTAAATCACAAAGCATATGAACAATGGACTTTTTGTCAACGACCTTATGATTGTTCTATTGGCAGAGAATCCATGGCAGTGTGACTGTCCCCTTATGTGAGCCCTATGCAGGCAGGAACCATGCCTCCCGCTTCTGTGTGCAAGGCCAAAAATCACTGCCAGGTAATGCTCCATAGTGACGGTGGTGAAGACGGCTAGCATGAATCTCTGTGAAGCAGGTCTGCACTTCTTTGTCTCCCCTGTTCATTTTCAAAACTGGCTGAATTCAGCAGGAGGGAAATCTGGCATTAAGCTCCACTATTCTCTGTGCTGGGGTGCCACAGAAAACCAACACTGGGCACAAGCATACCCTTGCTCTTCCTTTCTCCAGGACACAACAGCCTCTTTTAATTGGCACCTCAGCAGTGGCAACTTTTTTCACCAAACCAGTCTCTATACTAATGTCCTGTTATTATGGAGGTCTCATCTACCTTTGATGGAGGGCTTTCCATTGTCCCTCTTGGGCTCCACTCCCTCCTCGATGCTAGAGTTTCTCCCAGTGCTGCTGCAGAAAGCCCTGAGCATCCAGCTACCCATCTATCCAGCTATCCACTACTTCCATCACCTGACCACAGCCCCATCTCTCCCCAAGCAAATAACAGCTTCAAGGTACCTTCTGGTTACCTTTTGAGATGGGTCCATTCTTCTTGTAATTTTTGCAGAAAATTGTAGAGGAGAGAGCTAACTACAGGAAATGCTCCAGGTTTCAAATAATAGACATATAAATTGTCTATTCAAATCTATCAGTTGACACCTGCTACTGAAGATGGCACTGGCAGAGAAAGGGATCTATCTTATTTTTGGTGGTGTATTGGAGCAAAACCACAGAAATAACTCACATGTCCAGAAATTAGCAGCCTGGCAACCTGAGTCATCTTGAATACAGGTAAGTATCAGGAAGTAACAAAAAGGGTCTCCAAGTGGGTAGCATACAGGAGGAGAGTGGAAAACAAAGATGATTCACATTCTGGGCACTCACGGCCACATATTTTACCCAGAGGAGAGTTCGTAAGACCGTATATTTAAGCCTTTGTTTTTTAAAAATAACAATTAGAATAACAACTTCATCTGGATTCCCAATCCACAGAGAGTCGGAAACAGAAGCTAAGATGAAAAATGAAACTCCATTGGCTGAAAGTGATGTTGCAGACCAAAAAAAAAAAAAAAGAAAGAAAGAAAGAAGAAAAGAAAACAGAAAAGAAAAGAAAAGAAGGAAAGAAAAAAGATATTAAAACAGATACAACTAAAAAATCTGTAAGACTCACAGAGCATTGAGTGAACAACTCACTGTCTGACTAGCCTCAGTCACCCTGAGGATACATCTGTATCATAACATGGTTTTACAAGTGATGCACCCAGTAGGTTTTTGAGCTTTGGTGTTTAAAAACAATGAACTTTCATCAGTCTGTAATTTTTAATATATAATTGAAGTACTCACTATTCAGAAATGCCTTTAAATAAGCTATCATGCTGGTGCGGTGGCTCATGCCTGTAATCCCAGCACTTTGGGAGGCCGAGGTAGGTGGATCACTGAGCTCAGGAGTTCAAGGCCAGCCTGGGAAACATGGTGAAACCCCATCTCTATGAAAATACAAAAATTAGCTAAGTGTGGTGGCATGTACCTGTAGTCCAGTTACTTGGGAGGCTGAGGTGGGAAGATAGCCTGAGCCCAGGAGGCGGATGTTGCAATGACCTGTGATTGTACCTGTGCACTCCAGGCTGGATGACAGAGCGAGACCCTGTCTCAAAATAAATAAATAAATAAATAAATAAGCTATCGTTACCTCATTATAGAGAGAAAAACCTCTGGATTAATAGCTTTGTGCTGTGCGTACTCGTTGTGTAAATTAGACTCCCCATTTCCTAATGTACACTCATGCCAAGAGGCCAGCACTAGGAAAACATCAGTATTCCTTGTGGTCATAAAATGGCAACCGAAGCAATCCATAGTCTGGAGGTGACCAGGACACTTGGAAGATGGAGAAACATTTTTCTTGAGGGTAGCTGAAGGCTATCAGCCAAAGGCAGAGGCTGAGGCATGAGTCAGAGCATGCCCTGTGGCTTCTGCATCTGCAGAGCTGAGAGTCTTATCTGCAAAGTTAGTAAAGGAGGCAAAGCTCTCACCTAATATGCTCTTCCACTTTTTCTGTACTTATCTAAAACCTTCCTCTTCTTTTAAGGTTGAAATCAAGCCGTATCTTACAGTGCCATTTGTGACTACATTGGTCCTTCCTGGTCTTCCCCCACTTAAGTCTGCTCATATAATTATCTAAATTACTCATTTGGCACTTGTCATAACTGTTTTATTTTGTTGTGTATGTATTGTTAAAACAAATAAGAAGGAAGCCATTAGCTGGAGGTTGTCTTGGTAACCAGAGCTCTTCTATAAGCAAACTAGAACTTGAAAACATTTCTTGGAATTGACTTTAAAACAAAATGAGCCTCAGCCAATTGCAAGCAGACAACTAGCCAGTTGGTTGTATAACTAGGGACCTCACATCAGACCATACTCAAATAAGGCAAACACTTATCTATAGCCAATCAGGTAATTTTGCCTCTGTGTTCAGTCTATAAAAGCTTGCTGCTCATGCTGCTAGAGTGAAGCTCCCTGAATCTCTTTAAGTTCTGATCACTGCCCAATTTATGAATCGTTTGCTCAAATAAAATCTGTTAAATTTGTCTACGGTTTTTCTTTAACAAATTGGTGTCATAAGTGAGATCTGAAGGAACCCTTGGGCAACTCTCAGGAGCCCTGAGTGATGAAGAAAAGGTGCACACCAGGCTCACTGTGTCCATTGCTCTTTCACTGCAACTGAAGGTCATGGGTGAGTTCCTTCTCAGCTTCCAACTCTGCAAGGTTATATTCTGAGCTCTCTCTATAACTCTATTTGAATAATTAGCCAGATTGGATTCAGAATCAGACTGGATCTGATAATTAACTTTATTGAATCCAGTTAGGAGCCTTGGGTAGGTGGCTTCTGAAAACGGGTTCTTTTAAGATTCCAGGAGTCTGGGACTTCATTTTGTGAGACACTAGCTACATTTATATACAAAACTTATGGTTCAAAAACCTGTGTATTTTTGGAAAAATAGATTAACCTTACTAAAGACAACATAATTACAGTATTAAAAACAGGGAAGTTTAAACTGACAAGGCACAGTAGAAGAAAAAAACAGATTCCAAAATGCCTCAAAAACAATGGGATGTATTTTTAATTGACATGCTGAGGCTTCTAAAAAACTAAATGAATCAAAGACTGCCTTTCCAAAAGACTTTCCAAAAGGCATATGAGAACTCTCAAGTCTTTTTTTCACAAATATTCATTGAAAACTTTAGCCATCTAAATCAATAATGTTGTTCCAGTGGCCAGAAATACAGCTCAAATCCAGATATTTTTAATAAACGAATGAGGTTTATATTATTGTACCTGGCACATGACTCGCACGATTAAAATTTAACAATGAAAGCCTCAGCCAATCACAAACAGCCAACCAGGTTATTGGAGATATAGTTAGGGACCTCCCATAGGACCATATCCAAATAAGGCAAATGACTCATTATATAATACTCAAGTACAGCTATATTGACTATATAGCTAGACAGCAATAGTCAATCAAGTAATTTCTCTCCTTGCTTCTGTATTCAGCCTATAAACCTCACTGCTAACATGGCTGGGTAGCACTCTCTGAAGCTCTTTTGTTTTTGAGTGCTGCCAGTTCATGAATTGTTCTCTGCTCAAGTAAACTCTCAAATTAAATTTAATTTGAGACCAGACATAGTGCCTTATGCCTATAATACCAGCACTTTGGGAGGCCACAGCAGGAGGATTGTTTGAGCCCAGGAAGTAGAGGATGCATTGAACTATGATCATACCACTACATTCTAGCCTGGGCAACAGAGCAAGACCCCATCTCTTAAAAAAATAAAAAATAAATTAAATAAATGTAATTGGTCTGAAGTAATTTTGTAATGGTATATATGTATGCATGTATATATGTATTTTAATTTTTGTTATAGTATAATTTATATATTTCAAATAGATGAAAATGAGTATCATTTACAGTGTCTTAAGATAAATTGCCTTTGAATGAGAGCTTTCTTCTCTATAGTTTGAGGTCTACAAGACATAGCTAGAAAACTTACTACTGTGGAGAATAAAGACTGATGAAATCAAATGGGGGAAGGGGAAGACCTATATTTTTTTCTTTTTAATTTCTGTAATATTGTCCTTCAGGTGGCTGGGAGAGTTTCATATTTTCTTTAGATATCGTTAGGCACCAAAGCTCTTACAGAACAATTCTAATGCAATATGAATTCTGCCATTTTACTAGCACTGATACATGGCTCTTGGGCCCACTATTCTATTAGCACTATTACATTCATATTGATTTTGTTACAAATCTTACAAACTGGGGGTGTTTCTGGGGATTTAGGTTCACATTCCATTTTAAGGTTGTATATTCGGTTTTTATAAATTGTACTTGGAGGTCCAGTGATTATCCTTGTCCATCTTGTATTATATCTTCATTATCTTCTAGACCCCAAGCTAACTGTGCCATCACTTCTTCCTTTCTGGTCTTCTTTGAGTTCTTGTAGCAGTCAGAGATTTCAAGGCACTTTTATTCCTGAGCCTGCAGTGGCTGCCATCTTGCATCAGTGTTCATGGAGATGGTATTTAAAACCATGAGAGTGGGTAAGGTCATCAATGGGTTGAGTGTTCAAGAGATGAAAAGAGATACAAGGACTCCTACTTCCTCTTTCCCCAACTTTTTTAGGGGGGAAAAAGTCATAGGCTGGTGGCAAAACTGATTCTTCAAGAATTTGATGCTGTTTTAAGATAAGCACGTGTGAGTCCACACTTTGGAGTATGCAGAAATGAGAAATGAGAAGACAATCCAGCAGCTAAACGACAAAAGCCATGGAGAGAAACAAATGCAGCAAATCCTCCAGTTACCGCAGCTCACCCAGCCGTGCTGCTCAACTGCCTGTGGTTGTGGTTGAGCTTTATATTTTGTTTGTTTTGTGGCATTCTCATTTTGGAAGGAAGAGAAAAATAACTAGAAAAGAAAGTGTCATCAGTATTTTAGGACAAAAAGTAACTTCTAGGTTCTATCCTTCCACTTTTGACAGTCTTTATTCCGGTCCTAAGAGCTGATGAGTAGAGTTGACCTAAAAAGCTATAAGGTCTTGGCTAAGCAAACAAAGGTTCAGTTTCATTCACTGAGCTATGCTTTAGAAGGCAGAGGTAGTAGGTAGGTAGATAGGTAGATGATAGATAGATAGATAGACAGATAGATACAGATATACAGAGTTGTATATATATAAAAATATATTAAGTAAATATATAAATAAGAAGGATGACATTAACAGGCATTTTCTAGTGAATTAAGAGTTAGCCAGGAAATCTAACCATGACACCTTTAACCACCTCTCACCAGAATCCCAGTTGACCTGGTATTTACTAGACACTATTGTTGAACCCATTGCAAACAAGCCTTTTCAAGTTGGTATATATATATATATATACACACACACACACACACACAAGTAATAAGGCTGGCATTAACAAACACTATGGTTGATTTTTCAAATACATATATATGTATATATTACTGTGATCTAATACACATATATAATCTTGAGCATATATGTAATATATATATAAAATATAGTGAGGCTGTCATTAAAAGACACTATTGTTGATTTTTCCACAATACTGTAATACTATCAGGTGGCTGGGAGAGTATATACACATATACAATATAATATATTTGTGTGATATAATACACATATAAATAATCTCACACGTGTATTACATATATAACATACATAGTAAGTTTGGCATTAATAGACACTATAGAACCACTGGGAGCAGGACTTTTCAAGTTCTAAGCACATAAGCCATATTAAACAAAATACTACCCAGCCCTTAGAGGATTAGGCTGTGGGTCTTTGACTTCTGTGTGACTTGGTCACGTTGGCAAGTGGTACAACTCCTCTTAAATCATCAACCCCAAGCTGTCCAGTTTGCCACACAGCCGAAACAACCTTGGCCCTAACAGCTGGAAGAACGGTCCCACTCGATTCAAGTTATCAATGAGGTTGTTAGCAGGAACTTTCCTTATTAGCTCCTGCCAGATATTACAGTCAGGATGCCTCGTGACTTGGAATAGTGGCGGTGGGACCCTTGCCAATCAAGAGGATCTGTTTCCAAGTCATCTGAGGTGGCCCCAGAGAGGCTCCACCTGATTGGCTGGGAGGGTCATACGCGTAGCCAATCAGAATATTCAAGAGGCTGTTAAGCAATTTCGTCCAACCTGGAAGGTAAAATGGAGCTTGAATGTACTGTTGTAACATCTCTCTTCTTTTTCACCAGCCAGACTATTCTCTTGCTTACGTGGCTTTTCCAAAAGACCCAAGAAAGTAACCCCAAAGCTATTGTAGAAAAAAAGATGGCATTGAAGATTTTTGCCCTTCCATTCTCTTCCTCCTCTGGCCACGCCTCTCCTCTCCTCCGATGTTTCGCATCCTGGAGGGAGGGTCTTGCATCTCACTCCACCATTCTGTTCTGTTTTGGCTTTTGTTTTTGTTTTTGTTTTTTTTCTTTCTCATCTGGAACTAGAGAGCTGAGTTTTGAAAGTCAATTTCACCCAAGACTTTTTTTTTTTTTTTTAAATTAACATTTTGTGTTATGTGACACTGCCAGGCTGGGATTGACTTACCAAATAAAAGGACATTAGAAATCCACAGAGTCAGATCAATCTTTATATGAAAACCCAACACAAATTAAAAAGCCACTACTAAGTAGCAAGGGGTTGAAGGCAACTCCAACTAATTGGCAGTCATAGCGCTTTCACTTGCTGCCAAATTCCAGAGAACTGGCTCTCAATGCTGCCCCACCAAATGAGGCCAGTTCTCTACAGGGCTTGTGTTGCTAAGTTGCTAATTAGGGTAACGTGGGATACAGAACACCCCTAACCGAATGCAGTTTCTTCTCAGCATAGATGCTTCCCTGAAACTCAAGGAGATTTAAATGCCCCCTAAAACTCTCCCTGCGATTTTGTAACTTGCATCGATCAGCGGTGATGAAATTGCTAAACAGTATCTGTTCTCACTACATAATGCAATACCCACTCCCTAACAATGGGGAGACTGAACAGGGTGGAGAGATCACTGGAGTAAGAAATATATTTCCTATCAGTAGGGCAATACACCATGATTTATGAAATCCAAGTCTTTTAAAAGATAAAACAGAACGATGCTCTTTGCAAACTTTAAATTCTCAGGGTTTTTCTAATCAACTGATTGTTTAGAGTCATTTTTCTCACCCATAGCTGCATATGAGAATCACCTGGGTTCGGGTAGTGGCGCCCAACAGAGGCCAATCATTCAGAAACTCTGAAGATGGAGCCCAGACATCAGTATCCATCTTTCTCCAGTCTCCCTAGTTGATTGCATTATGAAGGTGGGATTGAGAACTGCAGGTCTACAGGAATAAAGTTTATTAGTTTATTATTTCAGATGATTTTTACAAACATAGAATGGGGAAAAAAAAAGTGTTGTGTAAGATATTTTAAAACTTGATCATTTACAATCCCTATTTAGCCTCATGGCTTTGGATATATCCATTCATGGAGTAGGTTTTACCTGGAAAATTTCTATTTTTCTCAGAGGTGTTGAGAAAATGATGAGGAGCTGTATCAGTTTGCTGGGGCAGTTATACCAAAGTACCACAGTCTAGGTGGCTTGAACAACAGAAACTGATTTTCTCCTTTCTGAAGGCTGGAAGTCCAAGGCCAAGGTGCTTGCAGGGTTGTTTTCTCTGAAGCCTCTCTCCTCGGCATGTAGATGGCCACATCTTCTTGCATCTTCACAGATTCTTTCTTCTGTGTGTGTCTGTGTCCCAATCTCCTCTTCTCGAGGACACCAGTCATGTTTGGATTTGATCCACACATATGACCTCACTTTACATTAATTACCTTTATAAAGGCCCTATCAGCAAACAGTCACATTCTGAAGTACTGAGAGTTAGGATGCTAGTGTATGAATTTGGAGGGGGGGCAAAATTCAGTCCATAAAAGGCATTTTGAAGTGATAGTGGATTTTGTGTGTGGATGTGGTGGAGTGATAGTTAAGATTGAGTGCCAACTTCACTGGATTGAAGGACGCAAAGTATTGTTTCTGGGTGTGTCTGTGAGGGTGTTGCCAAAGGAGATTAACATTTGTCAGTGGACTGGGAGAGGCAGACCCACCCTCAGTCTGGGTGGGCACCATCTAATCAGCTGCCAGCACAGCTGGAATAAAGCAGGCAGAAGAACATGGAAGGAGCCGACTTGCTGAGTCTTCCAGCCTTCATCTTTCTCCCGTGCTGGATGCTTCCTGCCCTCGAACATCAGACTCCAAGTTCTTCAGCTTTTGGACTCTTGGATTTACACCAGTAGTTTGCTAGGGGCTCTCAGGCCTTTGGCCACAGACTGAAGGCTGCACTATCGGCTTCTCTACTTTTGAGGTTTTGGGACTCGGACTGGCTTCCTGGCTCCTCAGCTTGCAGATGGCCTGTTGCGGGACTTCACCTTGTGAACCTGTGAGTCAACGCTCCTTAATAAACTCCCCGTCATGTATATACATCTATCCTATTCTGTCCCTCTAGAGAACCCTGATACAGGTGGTGGTGGGAAGGTGAAAATTCCTTTTTAAATAAAATTTTTTTTTAAAGACACTGAGAATAGATTCAAAAGTTGCCTGGGCATGTGTAAAGATCTTGAACCAGGGCCCATCATGATGCGAAGATTGTGCCAGAGGAAGGAAGTCTTAGGACCCACTGAAACTCCAGTGCTGCGGGTTTCCAGGAGATGCCTTGTAAAGACGTAAAGAATCACCTACTCATCTGAATTCTTCAATTGCCTCCATTGTTCAGAACGCACCAGACAGCCTAGGATGCTCTAAGAGCATGGCGTAATAGACCTTCCCTTCCCAAAAGATCTCTCCTTTCTTGGCTCCTCAAATGCTTGCAAAATTTATATTAACTGAAAAGGTAAAGCAGTGAAGTCTTGGTGCTCTTGAATTGTAGACATCTGTTTAGTTAAAATACTGAAGAATAATTTTTTTTCACCTTAATGATCCACTCCCTAAAATTGTCGTTCCTGGGCAATATTGCCTCAGTGCATTTGAACTTTCATGCTCAGTTTAGCTTTTATAATATTGAATATTTCCACAGATGAGAATGAGAGCAAATATAGAAACAAAACAGAAGGGGAAATCACAGTATCTGTGTACGTATGTGTGTGTATCTCTGTGTGTATGTGCATATGTTCATGTGTGCATATATGTGTGTATCATGTGCATGTGTGTATGTGTGCATGTGTATGTGTTAGCATGTGTGTATCTCTGTGTACACATGTATGTGTGTATATGTGTGCACATGTGTGCACATGCACATACACATGTGTAGGTGAGTGCATGTATGTATATGTGTCCACACGTACACATGTGTATGTGTGTGTGCATGTGTGTGTGCCTGTGTATGTGTGCACATACTTGTTCACATGTGTGTATGTGCATGTATGTGTTGAATGTGTGTGTGTATGGGGTGCACAGTTAAGGAAGCATAGGACCAGAAAACGCAAAATACAAGCTCATGGAGGATGTGACATACCCAGCTTGTGGATTTAGACCTGTCATGAGTGTGAATTAGTTTGAATGAATCTCCCAGTTCCTTGACTTATCCTACAACAAGAACAAAGATAATCACCATTTGTACAGATTCTATGCCCCAAATCAATCGCTGTGCCATACCTCTAGCAGAGGAGATTGTTTCTGAGAACCTTACATGTGCAAAGCACTGTGCAGAGAGCCGTGGCCAACACAAAAAGGTGCATCATATATTCAGTGAGCTTGCAATTTAGTTGGGCAGACAATATATACTGTCAGAGGTAAAGCTGGACACTACTGAAAGTGGCAAGGACAGCTTTTAGCAGTCGTATACTATTGCAATAGGGGAAAGAGTGCAGCATGAAGTGACCTCAATTTTTATTTGTGCAGAGTTGATCAGGCATTTTAAAAAGAGAATGAAGGACTGGGGAGGGAGACAGGGGGTTTCTCAATAGAGTCAAGGCAGTGAAAAATTACAAAAGGTGGGAGAGGGGATTGGTTTATGTGCACCCAGCAGGGTTTGCTCACTGACTCTGACTGAAGTTAGGCTTTCGTCCTCCCACAGAGCCTGGGAGACAAGGGCCCTACTTTCAGGTGATGGCTGTAACCAACAGTAAATTCTTTTGACAGCCTTGAATTTTCTCAGGTAGTCACATTAAGGGAACTGGGGTCATCCTAGGGATAAGGCTTTGAACTGTCAAATATTAAGTTAGTGCTCGTTCAAGTCTATAGGCCAAAGTTGAGGCCTAGTAGAGAAGAGGGCTCAGAGGAGCCTGGTTAGGGTGTGGTTAAAGAGAGAGTCTTTGAATACACAAGTTCAAAGATAACACCATGAAACTTACAGAGCAATGCAAAGATTATCATGGAGTTATGGTATACCAATGCCCGTGTAGTGCCCCAAAAGAAAAAAAAAAATCCATCCTTTCAGAACCAAAGGCTGCAGTGAAAGATGTGAATTCGGAGCCATCCCTGTGGACTGGACTCAGGACAAGGAAAATAGGGAAGAGAAACTTCGAGAATGAAAGGACTAGGATAGTTCTCTTAAAGAGTCAGGCACTGCCATTTTCATTTGTTTGTTTTTCACTGATTTGTACTTATCAGATTTCAAATTCAGGAGAAAAGCACTGAACACATTTGTAATAAAATGTAAGTCAAATTTGAGTCAATCTCTCAGCTTTGAACAGGTCTTTCTTTCAGTCCCATTCCTACTCTAAACAAAAAGGCAAACAAACATATGACTTCATGACCAGCTCACACTATGATTACTGTCAGTGGGAAACCAGATCTTGGCTAGGGGCATGGTAATTTAAAAGGGTTCAATTTGGCCCTCAATAAAAACTGGTCATTACAGAACATGTGAGACCTGACCCTCCTTCACGAAACTGCCCAGTGTGGCTAAAATTGGCCTCCTGAATTAGAAATTGCTCAGGAGAGAAAACACACTATGGGCTGAGAGACTTTCAAAACTCTTTTCTTGGTCCAAAAGGAAACTAGGCCAAAAACAGCAACCAGAGTGGACTCAAGTTTATAAAAGCTATCTAGATTCTACCACAGGAATGTGAAGGAAACTTAGGTCTTTTCTTTTT
>NW_012110585.1:1552481-1554394 GCF_000951045.1 Mandrillus leucophaeus | reverse complement strand
AGTGGAAACAGATGACTCATGAACTGGCTAGACAACTTCAATATGTGAATTTAGTGGCATCTGTGCACATGCCAAGGGATCTGGCAGCAAAGATGGTAGGTCCAGGATAATAGGGCTATTGTTACTCCACATCAGCCTGTTTCCCTAGGGAACACAGACCCAGGGTTATCTTGCGAGATTTCAAGGGAAGCTCAAACTCTGAAGGTTTATGTGAGATGTTCTGATTTTCCAAGGTTGGCTTAATTTCTTAAAACATTGCAAGAGCCAGACAAACTATGTCTGAGAGCCGCCTTTACCCTTAGGCTGCCAATGTAACACCTCTGCCATGCTCATAGCTGCCATCTTGAAAGGGACTAACACCTCCGGTTTGCATGGGAATTAACATGCCTTTTGGTGTGAATGCCTACGTGGTTGCTTTCATAGATTGAAAATGCAATACATATCTTCTTCTCGGTGTGTAGTAAAAAAAAAAAAAATGCAATACAGAGTTACGGATACTGGTGGCTAGCTTTGTGTTTTGTTTTGCTCCATTTTGTTTTAGAAATAGAATCTTGCTCTATCACCCAGGCTGGGGTGCGGTGGTGCAACTGTAGCTCCCTGTAGCCTCGACCTTCTGGGATCAAGCTATCCCCACTCCTCAGCATCCCAAGTAGCTAGGACTACAGCCATGTGCCACCACACCCAACTAATAAACAAATAATGTCTGAGAGCCACCTTTATTCTCAGGCTCCCAGTGTAAAACCGCTTTTATTTATATTTTTTGAAGAGATAGGTCTTGCTATGCTGCCCAGGCTAGTCTCATACTCCTGGCCTTAAGTGATCCTCCTCCCTCGGCCTCCCAAAGTGCTAGGACTGCAGATGTAAGCCACCATTCCCAGTAGTTAGCTATGTTTTTTGCTGTCTTTGTTTGTAAGAGAGACGGCATGCTCAGACGTGCATTCATCACACAAATGCTGAATGTTGACTCTGCCTGGGGCTGACTCTAGCTGCCTCCCAGTGAAAAGGTCTCTCCTTCAAAATCAAAACCAAAGAGACTGTTAAGGCAGAAAAAGAATCTTGAAAAAAATGTTACTTTTACGTTTGCATAATAAATGATATTTGAGGACCAGAGATTGTGGAATTGGCAGTACCACAGCAAAGGACTTTCTGGTAAGTATTTTATTGATGCTGAAAGAAGAGTATGGTCTCAGTGGAGAAGAACCGAAAGGAGGACAGGGCATACATCTCCATCCCCTCTTTTCTCCCTCTGCTGGTGAAGGATGGGCAGGCTTAGTTAATGAGGTACCAGGCTAGCTTTTCCTAATGGAGAAGATTTGGGAGTAAGCTGTGGTGTGAGCCTCACAGAAAAACTCACATTCCACCCAGGCATCAGCAGGATAACATATTACATGGGAATTATAGAAAACTGTTCAATTTCAGTGTTCTCTCTCTGCCTTGCTAGACATTTTCTCCTGTCTTATGCCCTTTTTTCAAGCCTCCTACACACTTGGCATCATGCTGCTCTCTGCCTGCCCAAGACTACCTTCCCCTCCCACCTTCATCCACATACCAATACCCTGGGCCTGTGTCAAAATTTCCAGTCTCTGGCCCAATGCAAGCTTGCTCTAATTATCCAATTACAATAGAGGGAAGGTAGGGCTCACTTCAACCTCTAGAGAAATTCTGTCCAATAGAAACATTATGTGAACCAGAAATGTGAGCTGCAGGTATGATTTTAAATTTTCTACTAGTTACATTTTAATAAGTAAAAAGAAAAAGTAAAATTATTTTTAATAATATATTTTATTCAACTCAATATACCCAACAGATTATCATTTCAATACATCATCAGTATTTTTCAAAAGTTACTAATATGATATTTTACATTCTTTTTTCTTTGCACTCAATCTTTAAAATCCAATGTGTACTGTATA
>NW_012110585.1:1550602-1552431 GCF_000951045.1 Mandrillus leucophaeus | reverse complement strand
ACAGACATGCACCACCTATGCACGGATAATTTTTGTATCTTTTCTAGAGGTGGAGTTTCACTATATTGGCCAGGCTGATCTCGAACTCCTGGACTCAAACGATCCACCTGCCTTGGCCTCCCAAAGTGCTGGGATTACAGGGGTGAGCCACCGTGCCTGGCCATTAGGTCTATTCTTAAGCAATATCTTTTTATCCAATTTGCTTTTTAAAAAGAATTTGCTGTCACGTTTGGGTTACTGTCCCTTTTCTACTATTTTTTAAAATTTTAGTTACTTTAAAATAAAAGCCAAGAATATGGGATGCCATAGGAGATGACTTCTTAAGCGAGGAAGACTTTTCTCCCTCTCCTGCCCCAGGCTGCAATATGCATGGTGCAATACTAAGCTGCTCTTTGGGCCTGGGAATGTATAAACACATGATCTGATTTCCCTTTATCACTCTGAGACCCACAGGCCCCTTCATCTACCTGGTAGGCCAGCGAGCCTTTGTGCAACCCATTTGCTCTTACACAGACCTCAGGCTGCCACTACCGGTTTTTGTTGTTGTTGTTGTTAGTAGTAGTTGGGAAAATACATCCTTGTAAATGGTTAAGTCTACTATTGTAAGTAAGCTGAGATAATTGCACGGCTTTGGGCGAGTCACTAACTAGCTTTCCTTGTTCATAGCTCTACTGGGTAGGCAGCAGAAGGGAATGACATTGAACTTGAAATATGAGTGAGATTTCTCCTTACCCAACTCCATGCTTTGTCCTCCTCTTGGGAACATATCCAGCTGGATGCAGCATCCAGGACCCTAATGAATATTCCCTTCTAGAATCTTCACCTTCACCTGGCTGTTTTACCTCCCTGGCAATAAAACCATCATGAAAAAACCTGTGTTGTGCCGTATTTTTGAGGGTATATTCTATCCTAGCTTTCTAATCAGGAAGATCAAGGGGTAGTGGAAACAGATGACTCATGAACTGGCTAGACAACTTCAATATGTGAATTTAGTGGCATCTGTGCACATGCCAAGGGATCTGGCAGCAAAGATGGTAGGTCCAGGATAATAGGGCTATTGTTACTCCACATCAGCCTGTTTCCCTAGGGAACACAGACCCAGGGTTATCTTGCGAGATTTCAAGGGAAGCTCAAACTCTGAAGGTTTATGTGAGATGTTCTGATTTTCCAAGGTTGGCTTAATTTCTTAAAACATTGCAAGAGCCAGACAAACTATGTCTGAGAGCCGCCTTTACCCTTAGGCTGCCAATGTAACACCTCTGCCGTGCTCATAGCTGCCATCTTGAAAGGGACTAACACCTCCGGTTTGCATGGGAATTAACATGCCTTTTGGTGTGAATGCCTACGTGGTTGCTTTCATAGATTGAAAATGCAATACATATCTTCTTCTCGGTGTGTAGTAAAAAAAAAAAAAATGCAATACAGAGTTACGGATACTGGTGGCTAGCTTTGTGTTTTGTTTTGCTCCATTTTGTTTTAGAAATAGAATCTTGCTCTATCACCCAGGCTGGGGTGCGGTGGTGCAACTGTAGCTCCCTGTAGCCTCGACCTTCTGGGATCAAGCCATCCCCACTCCTCAGCATCCCAAGTAGCTAGGACTACAGCCATGTGCCACCACACCCAACTAATAAACAAATAATGTCTGAGAGCCACCTTTATTCTCAGGCTCCCAGTGTAAAACCGCTTTTATTTATATTTTTTGAAGAGATAGGTCTTGCTATGCTGCCAAGGCTAGTCTCATACTCCTGGCCTTAAGTGATCCTCCTCCCTCGGCCTCCCAAAGTGCTAGGACTGCAGATGTAAGCCACCATTCCCAGTAGTTAGCTATG
>NW_012110585.1:1547540-1549152 GCF_000951045.1 Mandrillus leucophaeus | reverse complement strand
GTGGGTGCCTGTAGTCCCAGCTACTCGGGAGACCGAGGCAAGAGAATTGCTTGAAGCTGGGAGGTGGAGGTTGCAGTAAGCCGAAATTGCACCATTGCACTTCAGCCTGGGCAACAGAGTGAGACTCTGTCTCAAAAAAACAAACGCAAAAACAAAAATGAAAAATAAAGTCCCACCTCCGAGTCTTTGTCAGTCACATAATGCAATAGTGCCTAGACTATCCTATACTTACATATTTGAATAAAAATTTGTAATGTTTTTAATGAATTAAAATGGTCCGTTGACTCTTACAGAGTCAAGGGCAACTAGGCTAAATGAAAAATTCTGTATTTAGGCTCACAAAAGTCAATCACGTAAGTACAGAATGAGGAAGACTGGCTTAGGAGTTCATGTGGGGGGAAGAATCCGTTTTTAAGTTAAGCACACTTGTAAGAGCCGCACTGTGATAGGATTGTTTTAAACAGATACAATTGATGTAGCAACCCAGAACACAGGGAAATAATTGGTCAGAGCCAGAGCTGGATTTAGGGTGTCTCTGCCATGCAAGTGTCCAGAAATCCAAACTATAAGATACTCCATATCATTGGATGTGTAAAGAGAGGAAACAAATGTCATTTTCTTGAATTCTTGATTGAATGTGATACTTTCTGATATGCTCGTTGCAGTGAAGGCTGAGCTCTCTGAGGATATGTTTGAGTTATAATTGAGTGTCATTAAATGGCTTACAAGGAGGTGGGTGCAGTTATCTGTAGTAGGACTAATGTTTGCTAATAGGGTGTGCAGGACTGGGCCAGAGCTGAACTGATAAGAGCAGTAGAGAAGAGGACCAGAGCTGCTGTGAGCCAGTCTTCCTTGCTTGACCCCAAGTCACAGTTAGACAAATATTGAGAGCATATCCATTAGAAGGAACATGAAATTATTAACTAATGACTATTAATTATTAACTGCCTAGGGTACCCGAAGTGTCCTCATCAGGCTATATCTAGAGAAGTGAGCTGAATTTTAAACATAACATTTCAAGATGGACTTTGGCAAACGTGAGCTTCTGATGAGTGAGGGAGAAGGCTGAGAGGGATGAAGAGACTGTTGAGATCCAGAGCTGGAGTAAGGAGGGCGTCTGCCATGAAGGTGTCCAGGGATCCAAACTATAAGATGTTCAATATTGCTGGATGTGTAAGGAGAGGGAGAAAATGTCATTTACCAGAATTCCTGGTTCAGTGTGGTACCTCCTGATATGCTCATGGCAGTGATGAGCGTATGGTCAATTGCCTCCCATGTGAGTTTGAAGAACTACAGAGGTCCAACCTAAAAGAGAAGACTAAGAATATTCAGAAGATTCTCATGTAAATGGTGGAGCAGATTTATCCTCATGTCTGATTCTCTGGACATCAACTGGGTATCCGACAATTCAATTTAATTCTGACACTACCTGGAGTTAGCCTCAGATCCCACAAGTTAAAGGGGCTCAGTCCCACAGACTGCTCTCTCTTAAGACATAAGTTAGCCGGGCGCTGTGGCTCAAGCCTGTAATCCCAGCACTTTGGGAGGCCGAGACGGGCGGATCACGAGGTCAGGAGATCGAGACCATCCTGGCTAACACGGTGAAACCCCA
>NW_012110585.1:1540032-1545414 GCF_000951045.1 Mandrillus leucophaeus | reverse complement strand
ATTATGTGCTCTAGACTTCCTGAACACCACACTTTTTGTGATAGTTGTATTCTTGTTTCCAAAGATTCACGGTGTATCCCTGTGAGAGAATTACTCACCCCCTCACGCACAAGACTGATCATGGAAAGTGAATGCAAGTGACAGATGCTGCATCCCAGGAGAATATTTTAGGGTCTTTGCCTGGTTCTACCATCTCTCTTTTGCCTCTACTGCAGGCTGTTCTGATGGGCATGTCTCTTTCAGTCTGGACCTGGAAGATGTGGAATAGACTGACAGTTGGACTGCAGCCACCATGTAACTTGAGTGAGAAATAGACCTTTTTTCTCAGAAGGCACTGGGCTACAGGGACTGTTTGTTGCCATGCATAATAAAATCTGAATAATGCATACCCCCTCCCCAGCTTTCTCTAACTTCGGTGTTCTTTACTGAACTAACTCTTCCTCTGTCTGAGTTTTCAAGGTGGTCATACCTTCTTCTCTAGTTCATCTCTCTCCCTGCATGAGCTCATGACTAGTCCTGGGATTTTAGCTCGATCTCTATGCCTAAATGCATGTTTCAATTCCTTCTTTCTCCACTGAGCTCCAAATTAGTGTTTGACAAACTACAGCCCAATTGTGGCCTGGCATCTATTTCGGTATGGCCCAAGAGCTAAGAAAGGTCTTTATACTTTTAAAAGATACGGAAAATATCAAAGAACAGCGTATAACAGGGACTCTATGACCCCGAAAGAAAAAGTTTGACTACCTCTAGTCTAGACTCATATATAGCTCAAGTATAATGTGTCCCAACCAAAACTTTTGATGTCCCCATGCCAAATTTTTTCCTGCCTCACTCTTCTCCATTTCAGTAAATGGCATTTCTATGTGCCAGCTGCCTAAATTTAAAAATCTAGAAGTCAGACATCGATCCTTTCTTGTATATCTTTTACCCAACCTATCAGCCCATTCTTTGGTTCCCTCTGAAATACACTCTGAATCAGGTCACTGCTCACCACTTCCACTGTTAAAATCCTGGTCCAGTCTGCCATCATCTCTTGTCTGGAACAAGATTCACTTGAGCTCCTGCTCCCCTCGCCCCTATTTATTCTCATTTATGACAGCAGCTTGATTTCTCAGAGATTACTCTGAGACCCCTTGACTTGCTGCTAAATGACTTTCAGTGGCTTCCCGTTTTCCCATGGCACTCCGATGATCTCACCACTACCCTCACCTCTCCACCCAAACCTGCTAGCATGCACTGCTTATTCTCTACCCTAGAGCCTCTCTGGTCCACTTTCCATCCCTCAAACACACCAAACTGTGCCCAGCTCAGGGACTTTGTTATTTCCTTCTGTCTAGATTAGCCTCCCCCTAGACATTCACACGGATGCTTCTTCATGTCATTAGGGCTTGCTTCAAATGCTCTATCTTCAGAGAGTCCTTCACTGCCTCTGCAACAAAGTTGAAACTGGTGAAGTAAAACAGAACATCCTTCATCGCTTCTTTCCTTTTCTGGCCCAAATATTCAGGTGTCAGTCACTTCGGCTTTAGCCATTAGAGCTGGCATTGTCATTAGAGGATCCTTCTCAGAACCTAGAAGTTGCATTTCAAGATTCCAGTTACATGTCTCTATGGCCTAGAGAGCAACAATTGATGTACTGATGTTGCTTGAGCTATGAAAAAGATAGGGAAGCCCCAGAATCTGGACGTGGCTTTGATGGACAAAGAAAACACTCCATCGATTTGTAGCAAAGTGAGAGGTAAGCTGGGTGGAGCAAAGCAGTGTGGCAACCAGGACAGTAGCCTTTTGTTAGAAATGAAAGTCTGAATCTAGGGGATAATTAGAAAAGTCTATAAGTTGAAGTTTTCTCAGAAGCCTAATCCCTGCTCCCAAGCACCGCTACACAAGACCAAACAGCCCTCCAAACAAGACAGAGAGGCAACTCTCCATGGTTTTAATGTACAGGACTCAGGAATTCCTGACATTCTCCTCCTCAACTACCACTGATACCAGAAAGGAAGTTTTCATTTTTTCCTTTTATCTTAAGATACTGGTTCCCATTAAGTTGCAAATCCTCTTGGATACAGAAACTCTTAAAGATATTTAGAAGAACATAAAGAGACACTTTTCAGAAGACATACATGTGGCCAACAAGCACATGAAAAAAATCTCACACTAGTCAGAATGGCTATTATGAAAAAATCAAAATATGGCAGATGCTGGTGAGTTGCAGGGGAAAGAAAATGCTGATACACTGTTGGTGGGAGTGTAAATTAGTTCACCCGTTGTGGAAAGCAATATGGCGATTCCTCAAAGAACAAAAAACAGAACTACCATTTGACCTAGCAGTCCCATTACTGGTATGTACCCAAAGGATTATAAAACTTTCTACCATAAACAGACAGACATGCAGATGTTCACTGCAGCACAACTCACAATAACAAAGACATGGAATCAATCTAACTGCCCATCAATGATAGACCGGATGAAGAAAATGTGGTACATATACAGCATGGAATACTATGCAGCCATAAGAAAGAACAAGATTGTGTCCTTTGTGGGAACATGGATGGAGCCGGACGCCATTATGCTTAGCAACTAATGCAGGAACAGAAAACCAAAGACTGCATGTTCTCACTCATAAGGAGGAATTAAATGATGAGAACACATGGACACAAAGAGAGGAACAACACACACTGGGGCCTACTTGAGGGTGGAGGGTGGGAGGAGGGAGTCAGTCAGAAAAAGTAGCTATTGGGTGCTAGGCTTAGTACTTGGGTGATGAAATAATCTGTACAATAAATCCCCATGACATTAGTTTACCTACATAACAAACCTGCATATGTACCCCTGAGCCTAAAATAAAAGTTTCAAAAAAAAATAAATTTAAAAACTACATTTGGAAGGAAGGAGGCAATTAACTTTTGTTAAATACATAGTATGTGACAAGTCCTGCATTCGAAACTTGAATTAGCTTATCTCATCCTTACAATCCTAGCATCCCTGTTTAACAAATAAGAAAACAGCAGCCCAGGGAGATGAGGTAAAATTGCCAATAGTCAAACAGGTAGTAATTGGCTTCTAGAATTAGAACTCAGTCTGCAGGTGTCCTAAGCCACTGTTCTTTCTGCTCTATGACTGGTTCCCTGTTTTGTCATAGATACTTGGGTTAGAATAAAAGGTCGTAAGCGGGAGGAAAGGGCAGGCGATTTGCAGATGGTTTCACAGGTGATCACTGTGGATCCAGGATAAGGCAGGAAGCTGGGCACATGGATTTAGAATCCTAGAAAATTCAAACTGGAAAGGATTTAAGGTATCATGCAGCCCAACCAAGCCAACTTCACATGCAATAAAAATGAGCTTCAGAGAAGGGAAATGACCTTTCTAAGTGGAAAGATAATTATTTAGACATTTTACTAGTAAGCGTTTACTAGATTATACTGTGATTACAAACAACGCTAGACCCCAGCTCTCAGTAGCTTACAATAACAAAGATTTGTTTCTCATGTGTGTTACATGTCTGCTGTGGACTGGCTCCAGGGGGCAGATCTACCCAACAGCAAGTTGGCTGTGGGTCTGTTCCATAAGTCCTCTTCCTTCTGAATCCAGGCTGAAGGAGCAGGCTCTATTTGGTCATACTATTCTCACGGCAGAGGAAAAAGAGTCAGAGGAACTGGCAGAAACATGGCTTTTAAAGCTTCTGCTCAAACAGGACATCACATTGTATCTGCTCATATCCCATCAACAAAGCAAGTCGCAGGGCTAAGTCCAACGTCATTTGGGGCAGGGAGTAGGTATTTCTCCCACAGGAGAGCGCAGCAAGTCACGTAGCAATGTGGGAGCGGGGGTGTCTAATCCTTGAAGAAAGAGGGAGTGAATAATTGGGAACAATAACACCGTATACCACCGATGTTATTTGTGTTTCATTCACACTGAATTTTGCCTTCCCCAGGGAAGATGGTATCCAACTATTGCATTCTTAGCCTCAGAAGGGTTTGTGTTGCCAAGATAAAGGGCAGGGTTTTCTGGTTTTGATTCTGCAAAGCCTAAGTTAGAAATGTCTCTGGAGAGGGTGAAAAGAAAGGTGAGTACCCTGGAGAGAAAAGAAGGGGAAATGCTGTAGGAACAGAGGAGAAAGATTTTATTCCTCACACTTAAAAGATGAACAGGATTTTTCAGTGGGGGATGTCCCAAGAGTTGCAAGAATCAGCTAAACCTTGCTCTACCACAAGGGATGGCCACACCTCACAGAAGCATGCTTCTGAGGTGCTCTTGGAGAGGCCAAGGATGCCAGCCTCAATGAGAAACCCAGCTGGGTGCAGGCTTGGTTCTCCATGTCACTCTCTGAAGAATCCCTCTCCAAAGGTTTTAGATGGTGTGAGGCTCCAGGGACCTTCCCCAAACCCAGGGATGCGGGGGCAGAGGCGGAAACATCATAACATTAAACTTCCTGTCAAACCAGTTGCACAGGGAGCAGAATAAATTTGACCTAAAGAAATAAGTGACACATTTCTTCCATCTCATACTGTGAGCAAAATTCATTCATTGAGATCTCACAGCTTAGTAAGGGACAAGACAATTCCTTAGATTTTCACTGAAACAATTGTTCATCATTCCCTGTGCCAAGCCCTTTGTATTGGTTTGCTAGGGCTGCCATAATGAGGTACCACACA
The DNA here is from genome assembly GCF_000951045.1 of Mandrillus leucophaeus. Taxonomy (NCBI): domain Eukaryota; kingdom Metazoa; phylum Chordata; class Mammalia; order Primates; family Cercopithecidae; genus Mandrillus; species Mandrillus leucophaeus. The sequence goes on along the minus strand of NW_012110585.1, from coordinate 1,540,762 downwards.
CCAGGTGACCTACACAACAGAAATGTATTGTCTCAGAGTTCTAAAGGCTAGAAGTCCTAGATCAAGGTGTGGGCAGAGCCATGCTCCCTCTGAAGGTGGTAGGGAAGGACCTGTTCTGGGCCTCTCTACTTGTTTCTACTAGTTTCTTGGCTTCTAGCAGCATACCTCCAATCTTCAGACAGTGTTTTTCTTCCTGTCTGTGGGTGTGTCCAAATTTCCCCTACTCATATGGACACAATATACTAGGGGTCCACCCTACTCTGGTATGACCTCATCTTATTAACTGTATCTGCAATGATCCTCCAACTCTATTCTATTACCTTTCTGATCCTGATAAAGAGAGAAGCAGCTTCCTTGTGTGGGTTAAAAAAGTTCATGGAACCTAACAAGTCCTTGAAAATCTGAAATTAAGAAGAAGGTGCAGTTTGGATAATCTGGAGAAGGATGATTACAGTACATTTTATGAACAATTTCCCACCTTGAGTCTTACGTATGCCAAAAGACAATTTTTTTAATACAATGAGACGCTCCTTGGGTCAGCTGATTTAGGAAGAATCTGGAATTAGTGGAATTGGCTGTTTTTCGCAGCTATAACTTTGTCTTGTATCTGGCACTTTCTTTAAAAAAAAAAAAAGAACTTTACATACATTACATATATACTTTTGTATGTTGATCAGACCTCAATAACTTGGTTTTGAAAAATATTAATATTGGTATTAACATAAGATTA